>NC_133933.1:87214051-87504051 GCF_031877795.1 Strix aluco
CACTTTACAGGTGGATAAATAATGCAAACTATGAAGGGTTGCCTAGGATTTTTGTGCTCTATTTTTGTTGACTGAAATGACACTACAGTTTATTCAATAAAGGGTTCTTTTGAGTAAAAAAAGTGATTTATGTGAAGCATGACATCTTTTCTTCTGAATTAAGCCAAATGATCGGTGAAGAGGGTTGGTATTGATTGGACTATAGAATATGGTGCATTTGTTTAATAGGAATTTCTTTTCACAGGGGCTGAAAACCAGTAAATAGTTCTCAAAGAAAACAGGGGAAAGGTAAAAACTCAATGAGACTTTTAGTCACTGCTGGCAACTAGAAGAAAGCTTAATAAGAAAGCAAGGTGAGAGATTTAGTGGATTCTGTCAGAAGGATTTATTTCATTTCTGCAATTTTGAGAGCATTCTTCAACAAAAGAGATGATTCTGTCAAAGACTAGTCAGAACATAGACATGACAATGGAAAGTTGCTTTAAGCTTCATAAGTATCTATAATGCAAACATAGTCTAATAGGATTAAGTGCTATCCTACCTGCTAGGCCTAAACTACCCAGGGGCATGCACACTAAAAGCTGACGGGGAGCTGCTTGTGTATTTCTCATGACCAAGTCAGTTAACACATCAGCTATGTTTGGGACTCATACTGCAACAGAACAGTGACTCCCCCTTATACATCTCTGAATCAGCCACACTGACAGTGGGGAAGACCCAGTAAGAGGCTCTGGGAAATAATTAGTTATCAATTCTTTTCTTTTTTTTCTTTTAATATTAAATTACAATAGTGTATGGTTTTGGTTCATTCTGGCTGAGTAGGAGCAGTGCATGGGGAGACAGTAGTCTTTCAGGACTCATAAAAAGCTATGTCATGCAGGAGGATTATGTGAGATAAAATATGGAAATTATCGTAAGAATACTGATTTATGTATATAGTATATATATTGTGTAAGCATATACACCGTGTATACAAGAGTATATATATACTGTCATTGCTGTTAGAATGTGCAGTGGAATATGAAATTTTTACTTTCATCTTGAGTGGAGTGAGGCAGCAACAAGTCATGCAAAGTCTTTCTCTGAGAAATCACAAACCTGGTATTAACGCTAATCTCAAATTATGAGTTAAAGAATACTTTTTTGAGGTGGCAAATTCCATAAGAATTTAAGAATGAAACAACGATCATTTTAAATCAATATTTTGGCTCCAATAGTAGCTAATAGGAGATGTCTATGGAATAACAGAACAGGGAAAGAAATGCGAATGCAGCCAGGTCTCTGTGAGTCCTTAAAATTATATAAAGAAAGCTTTCCTTGAGCATGTCTCTATTTTATCATTCTTTTCAGGGCAGTTTACGTGTTTCGACTGAGGAGTGTGTTGTAGAATCACATGCGCCTGGCAACTGTGGCCTGCTGTGGAGGTTTGAACTCAGCCAGCAGCCAGACACCACGTGGCCGGTTGTTCACCTCCCCATCCCCCCTCTGGTAAGATAGGGGAGGAACAAAAGAAGAGAATTTGTGGGTTGAGTAAAAATAAAGAATTTAATAAATATAACAAGAGAACAACAGTAACAATAGTGAGTCAAAAAGAAAATGTGTAAAATGCAACAGTGGCTTACCGAACACAGCCCCCCCCCCTCCCCAGCAACAATACCGCCCGACAAGCAGACGGCATGCGCGTGAGAGAGAGAGAGCCCAAGAGCGAGCCCGCCCCCCTGGGCATGACATCACATGGTATGAAATACTCCAATGAAAATTAACTCCATGCTGGTCGAAACCAGGACAGTGTCCACCCCTTATTCCATACCATTGGCGTTATGCTCAGGTTTCCAAATGCATCTTAAGGAATCACTACCCCTTTTTTTTTCCAGGTCTCACAGATATCATTCCCTTAGTTTATGGGCCATCCTTCCACAATGTTTGCTGAGTTGATTTGGTCCATAACTTCGGGTTCCATCTGTTATGACAGTCTGTAAGGCTGAGGAATGAAGTGGAGTTGGCTCATTCGGTGGAGCAGGAGGCTTTGGATGTGGCACGGGGATGTTGCTAGGCACTAAATGCAATAACAGGGTTATTTGACAGTCTGGTTCATTGGCTATTCTCACCTAAAATCAAATCTCCCTGAGGCACACATCGGACCTCTCCATCCTTCTGCATCACCCACCAAGTGCACCCAGGTCCTTGGGCAAAAGTAATCCCATACATGAGTTTACCTTTACTCAATACAGAAGTAACCCAGATGGCCTTCCCCAACATATTCCTAATGTGCACTATGGGGGCTTTATCCCCATCTATGGAATGTAGGAGATTTGATTGAGCAGGGCCAGCTTGCTTGGCAGATCCTCTGGTATAGACTAACCAGGTGGCCTTTGCTAAATGCACATCCCAGTGTTTGAAAGTTCCACCACCCATTGCTCTCAGTGTAGTTTTTAGCAATCCATTGTATTGCTCAATTTTCCCAGAGGCTGGTGCATGGTAGGGAATGTGATATATCCACTCAATGCCATGTTCTTTGGCCCAGGCATCTATGAGGTTGTTTCGGAAATGTGTCCCATTATCTGACTCAATTCTTTCTGGCGTGCCATGCCGCCATAAGACTTTCTCCTCAAGGCCTAAAATGGTGTTCCGTGCAGTGGCATGGGATACGGCATGAGTTTCCAACCAACCAGTGGCTGCTTCTACCATTTTAAGCACATACTGTTTGCCATGCCGAGTTTGTGGGAGCGTGATACAATCAATCTGCCAGGCCTCCCCATATTTATATTTTGACCGTCGTCCTCCATACCAAATAGGCTTTAACCGTTTGGCTTGCTTGATCATAGCACATGTCTCACATTCATGGATTACCTGTGCAATAACATCCATGGTTAAGTCAACCTCTTGGTCATGAGCCCGTCTATATGTTGCATCTCTTCCCTGATGGCCTGAGGAGTCATGGGGCCCAGAGAGCCATAAATTTTTCACCCTTATGTTGCCAGTCCAGATCTACTTGAGACACCTTAATCTTGGCAGCCTGATCCGCCTGTTGGTTGTTCTGATGTTCTTCAGTGGCCTGACTCTTGGGTACATGAGCATCTACATGGCGTACTTTCACAACCAGATTCTCTACTCGAGCAGCAATATCTTGCCATGATTCAGCAGCTCAGACGGGTGTGCCTCTGCGCTGCCAGTTGCTCTGTTTCCACAGCTGTAACCACCCCCACAGCGCATTTGCCGCCATCCATGTGTCAGTATAGAGGTAGAGCACTGGCCACTTTTCTCACTCAGCAATATCCATGGCCAACTGGGTGGCTTTCACCTCTGCGAACTGACTCAATTCACCTTCTCCTTCAGCAGCTTCAGAAACCTGTCTTGTGGGGCTCCATACAGCTGCTTTCCACCTTCGATGTTTTCCCACAATGGGACAGGATCCGTCAGTAAACAGGGCATATTGCTTCTCATTATCCTGTAGCTCAGTATATGGTGGGGCCTCTTCAGCACATGCTACCTCTTCCTCTGGTGCCATTCCAAAATCTTTGCTTTCTGGCCAATTTGTGATCACTTCCAATATTCCTGGACGGCTGAGGGTCCCTATTTGAGTCTGTTGTGTGATTAATGTGACCCATTTACTCCATGTGGCATCAGTTGCATGGTGTGTAGAGGGGACAGTCCCTTTGAACATCCAGCCCAGCACTGGCAGTCGGGGAGCCAGGAGGAGCTGTGCTTCAGTCCCAATCACCTCTGAGGCAGCTCAGACCCCTTCATATGCTGCCAGTATCTCCTTTTCGGTCAGAGTATAGCAGTCCTCGGATCTTCTATATCCCTGACTCCAAAACCCCAGGGGTTGACCCCGAGTCTCCCCTGGTGCTCTCTGCCAGAGACTCCAGGTAGGGCCATTCTTCCTGGCTGCAGTGTAGAGCACATTTTTAACATCTTGCCCTGTTCAAACTGGCCCAAGGGCTACTGCATGAACTATTTCCTGCTTAATTTGCTCAAAAGCCTGTCGCTGCTCCGGGCCCCATATAAAATCATTCTTTTTCCGAGTCACTTGATAGAGAGGGCTTACAATCTGACTGTAATTTGGAATGTGCAGTCTTCAGAAACCCACAACACCCAAGAAAGCTTGCGTCTCCTTTCTGTTAGTCGGTGGGGACATAGCTGTTATTTTATTAATCACCCCCATTGGAATCTGACGATGTCCATCTTGCCATTTTACTCCTAAAAACTGGATCTCTTGTGCAGGTCCCTTGACTTTACTACGCTTTATAGCAAAACCGGCTCTCAGAAGGATTTGGATTATTTTCTCCCCTTTCTCAAAAACTTCTTCTGCTGTATTACCCCATATAATGATGTCATCAATATACTGTAAATGTTCTGGGGCTTCACCTTGTTCCAGTGCAGCATGGATCAGTCCATGGCAAATGGTGGGGCTTTGTTTCCACCCCTGGGGCAGTCGAATCCAGGTGTATTGGACACCCCTCCAGGTAAAAACAAACTGTGGCCTGCATTCTGCTACCAGAGGGATGGAGAAAAATGCACTGGCAATATCAATCGTGGCATACTACTTGGCCACCTTCGACTCTAGTTCATGTTGCAGTTCCAACATGTCTGGCACGGCAGCACTCAGCGGTGGCATGACTTCATTCAGGCCACGATAGTCCACTGTCAATCTCCACTCTCCATTAGACTTTCGCACTGGCCATATGGGGCTGTTAAAAGGGGAGGGCGTCTTGCTGATGACTCCTTGGCTCTCTAGTTGACGAATCAGTTTATGGATAGGGATTACAGCGTCTTGATTGGTGCAGAATTGCCGTCAGTGCACAGTTGTGGTAGCAGTTGGCACCCATTGTTCTTCGACCCTCAGCAATCCCACAACAGAAGGATCTTCTGATAGACCAGGCAACACAGACAGCTGTTTAATTCCTTCTGTTTCCAAGGCAGCTATACCAAAAGCCCACCGATACACTTTTGGGTCCTTAAAATACCCTCTTCTGAGATAATCTATGCCAAGAATGCATGGAGCATCTGGGCCAGTCACAATGGGGTGTTTTTCCCACTCTTTTCCACTTAGGCTCACCTCAGCCTCCAATACAGTCATCTGTTGAGACCCCCCTGTCACTCCCGAAATACAAATGAGTTCTGCCCCTTTAAAATTTGATGGTATTAGGGTGCGTTGCGCACCAGTGTCCACTAGAGCCTTATACTGCCGGGGGTCAGATGTGCCAGGCCATTGAAACCACACAGTCCAGTAAACTCGGTTGTCCCTGTCCTCCGCCTGGCTGGAGGCAGGGCCCCTCTAATGTTGATCATAATACTCACTAATGACAAATGGGTTAGTGTGGTGTGCAGGGGTTTCAGCCTCATCTTGATTACTGGAAATCGGAGCAGCATTTCTCCTGAAAGAATGACGTTCTGTACTTGTTCTTCCTTCCAGCTCACATACCCGCTTTTTTAGGAGGTAGGTAGGTCTCCATCCCATTTCTTCTTGTCTTCATGTTCACACAGGCAATGCCACAGCTTCCCCCGTGGAGTGTACCAGTTCTCTCGAGTAGAGAAACGATTGCTCCTAATAGCCAAGATTCTGGTCCGTGCAGGTGGGGAGTAGGACATGTTCTCCTTAAGTTGCTGGACATCTTGAGATAATTGTTTCACAGCCGCGATGATGGGGGAAGAGACACTTTCTTCATATTGTTGTAGTCGGCGAGCCAATTCATTCACTGTTGGTCTTTCTTCGTCTGTCCAGTCCATTAGTGCTAATGCACTGGCATATGATGAGGGTGTGCTCCATACAAAAGTCATCCACGTGGGCCAGGTGCATCGGACTTCATCTGGTCTGTGGGTAGCTGTGCATTATCTGGGTCATAGTAAATTACCTCCCGCACACCTAGCTCCCTCAAGTATTGAATGCCTCTTTCCATAGTGGTCCACTTACTTGGTCGACATGTCAAGTTGTCCTTGAAGGGATACCTCTCCCTCACACTTGACAGAAGTCGCTTCCAGAGACTAAGATTTTGTGTCTCCTTTCCAATGGCTTTGTCAATGCCCCCTTCCTTAGACAGGGATCCTAGCTGCCTTGCCTCCCTGCCCTCTAGTTCCATGCTACTGGCCCCGCTATCCCAGCATCGCAGCAGCCAGGTAACGAGTTGCTCATCTGGCTGGCGACTGTAATCTTTTCTTATGTCTCGCAACTCACTCAAGGACAAGGATTGGGTGACTATCACTGGCTCTGCCTCCTCCTGTTCTCGTGATGGGCCTGGTTCATCATCACCCTGTACACTGCGAGGGGATTTTTTTGTGTATTTCTTCTTCTGTATGGGAGCAACTGACACTGTTGGTTCTCTGGTTCAGCTGCAGCACCTGTCCCCGGGCTTGTAATGGCTGAAGTCTCTGTTACTTGGTTACTCTTAAATAGTAGCTTAACCATATACAAAACCTGAACCACATGCAGGAAAACACTAACTCCTAACAGCACAGTAACCATGTTTAGGTCAACATTCCACAGATATTTGAACCCCCCAAATTTCTCAAACACAGCTGTAAATAGCCCCAGGGCCGATGACTGCACGCTATCATAGATGAGCATCACATAGTACAACAGAAACAAAACCTTAACCCACCTCTCACTGAAGGTGAGCAACAGCATGGGAAACACGTATTGCATATGAGGTGATAAGATCTTAAGGAGCCAAACAATCCACATTTTACCTGTATTGTTGTTATCTCAAACAAAAAGAAAAGCCTCCATGCCCCACGTTGGTGCCAAAAACTGTGGAGGTTTGAACTCAGCCGGCAGTCAGATGCCACGTGGCTGGCCGTTCACCTCCCCCCCCCGGTAAGATAGGGGAGTAACAAAGAAGAGAATTTGTGGGTTGAGTAAAAATAAAGAATTTACTAAATATAACAAGAGAACAACAGTAACACTAGTGAGTTCAAAAAGAAAACGTGTAAAATGCAACAGTGGCTTACCGAACACAGCAACTGACCCCCACAGCAACAATACCGCCCGAGGAGCAGACGGCATGCGAGTGAGAGAGAGAGAGCCCAAGAGCGAGCCCGCCCCCCGGTCATGACATCACATGGTATGAAATACTCCAATGAAAATTAACTCCATGCTGGTCGAAACCAGGACACCTGCCCAGCCATCAAGAAAGCAACATGGTGCCTGAGTAGGTCAGGGAGCTGAGACATGATCTGTCCTAAGGATAGTGGGGGTGCCTCTTTCCACGAAGGGTTTTTCAGCTCCTGGACAGAGAAATTCCTGGGTTTTATCATACAAAATTAAGATGTTTGGGATTAGATTATGTTGGATGCTTGTGGAACTCTGTTATGGATGTGTCCTGTTCTCTGTAGCCTTTATAACTGTCTTCTTTAGCTCAGTTAAGCTTATGTTAAGGTTAAAGTCAAGGCGAGTCTGCATGTTTCATTGTCTTTTCTAGGCACAGAGGAAAGATCCCTCAGATTCTCTGCTTTGCTATTTTTTGGCAGAATCCATGAACATTTTCATATGTCATTAAAAGACTGACCATAGGGGAACAGTTTATTGTTATACTGGCATGATGTCCAGACCTTCAGCACTGCCCAATGCAAGTGTTCAAGAATTTTGGGCTAGTCTGAGAATAGGCTAATGATTCTTTCTTCTTGTGCAGCAAAAATTGCCTCTGGTGTGTTACCAGGTTGCAAATTGCGGTGGTTATGGGAAAATCTGTTGCATGCATTGCCTTTAATGAGTTTGCTTCCTGTTCTTTTGGAATTAGAACAGCCTACCTACAAGGAAAACTTGGGCTGGGAGACGATTTGATCAGCTTGGTGACAAAGGTCCCACTTCTAACTGACATCCAGTTGCTAGGTGAGGGGCAGAGCAGACAGTATGGTGGTGAGATGTCAGTGATGGTTTGCACTGCCTTGATTGTATTCTCTGGCAGTTTGTCCACATATGGGCTACATTCAGTGCTATTGCTTTGGCTGGTGCAAAGTTGGACTGCATCTGGCAAGTCTTGACAAAGGAATAGCCACTTATCTTGATCACTAGAAGTTAACAAATTATTAACTTTTTTTTTCAGAATGATCACTAATATCGAAGAGGTATTTTTATGTTGTGGGTGTGTGATTGGATTTCTACCTCCAGGTACTTGTTCTTTTTGTGGCCATCTACCAACCTGCTCAAACAGTCTTCCAGTCTCCACATCCTGCTTCTTTCTGTCTGGGGTCAAAGTCAGTAAAGAGAGTATTTTTCTGAAGGTCACCACAGGTAGGTTTGGCAACTTGTTCTGCTAAGGAACAACTGTGAGGGATGGAGGGCTGGGAGAAGGCAGGGAGTGCATTCTGCAGTTCCCCTGGTGGGTGTGTCCCCTCTGAGGAGACATCTGATATCCCCTAGAGACAGCTCCCTGGGAAACCTCTGATCTGATTGTTTATACTGAGCTCATTGGGACAGTGTTGGAGGGTATCAAGAGGTCACAGGATATTAGTTAAAGCATCACCACATTTTTGGGGGATTAATTCCGACATTATGCTTGCTAATGTGGAACACTTCTTGTTTAATTGAGTTAATAAATTCAATCAAATGATAACATTTGGTCTGCAAAATAAGGAATCAAGTCTCAAAAGCATCTTGATAAATGACAAGAATCTTAAATAGGTGGCTTCATAAATTATAGATGCATATATTTACAAACACATCCACATACACAGTGGTATGAATGTGCCCTTTAGTAAATGAAACACAGCACACCTGAAGCCTGAATAATCTCTTTGGTGGACCTTGGAGGTACGTGCCTGGACAATGCTGACTGACCACTATGTGGGCAACTTATGTACTTCTTATATAGCTGCACTAAGTTTGTTTCACCTGGGGCTTTGCTCAGGCCACTTTACACTTTGGCAAAGGCTGGACACAAACCCCCTGACCCATTTTTCTTCAGATAAAAGGATTTTGGTGTAACCTACAGCTAAGTGTTTTGTTGGTAGTGTTAGAGTGAAGTCAGGAATATTAAAATGTTTGTAGAAGAACTGTGAAGTCAGGAATATTAAAATGTTTGTAGAATTGTTAAGCACAGAGAGCTGGGTGTAAAACAGAAAATAAAATCCAAACCCTTCAAAATAGCACACTCTTCCACTAACTCTCCTTATGTATGGAAAGGAGTTTTGCTCCATCTCTCCTCCTTTTTGACTGCTTGACTGCTGGTCCGGTGCTGCAGTAGCACTGTCCCTGAGGCTGAGATCTGAAACAGGACACAGATGATCCTTGAAGGCAACAGGATCTTCAGCATGAGCTTCTGATGTTTGGAAATCAGCTGGCTAGTTTTTAAAAATCCTGCCCTAAATATTTACGAAAACTATGTAACATTTCACGCCTCTCTGCTGTTCCTCTTTGTGGCCTTGATGAAAAGCATCTCAAGAAGAAGTGCCCTGGTCCTGACTGGTTTCCAAGTCTCATTAAGTACAATGGGTTTGCAAGTGCTTCTGTACATACCGGCTGCACTACATCATCCCTTGCATTCCTGGGACTGAAAGCTGCAGAAGGCAGCCAACAGGGAATGGATAAAGAGCACACTTTTTGAGACTCTCTTTTCCCAGCTTCTATTCTTTGCTCCAACCAAAGGAATGAAATCGCAAAGCCATTACCTCATTTATGAATAGTTTGGAAGGCAGCTCGCTTCGCTGTTTTGAACTCAGGGGGGATTTTTCAGTTGTATGGAAAAGTGGAAATTTTGTAACTGAGTTTTGTTTGTTTGTTTGTTTTATGAGACTCACACTTCATCACAAAATGAACATGAAATGGTAGTGAATTGGAAGTTGAAATGCGAGAGTTTGCAGGGGCTTGTTTCCCAGAATTTGATTACAGGCATATGTCTCCCCTGAGGCTTTTAAGATTTTAGTAATTAATTTTTTTCTCAAATTTAGATGATGCTCTCTCTTTTTTTGCTTCCCCCACCTTTCTTTTTTTGAATACTACCTGAGTTTGGGAAGGAAAAAAATAATCTTTGGGATTTTGTGAGGCTTTCTGATAAATCCTCTGCTTTAATTTGTTTTCTTCAAATTGCTTGGTACAAAATGTACTGAAAAAATCAATGCTAAGAGGAGCTTCATATGGAGAAGTTTTAATTGTTCAAGTAAAATAAAAAAGTCTCACCTAGACATAACCACAAATGGAATAGTTTGTTTGCACATGCGATCTAATTAATTTAGTCTTTCTAATGAAAAAGTTTTCCTTGAATGGAGAGCCTCAAAATATCAGACAAACCTCAGTGCATGTTGTTAAATCATAATTAAATCAACAGATATTCTCACATCAGAGCTGGCGCTTGGAGATGGTCTAGGCTTTGTATCTATTTTATAAAAGATGCTCCTTGTGTGAGGATCCAGGCTGAGCAATCAGGTATCTTCTGACAAAGCAAAAGTCATTTTGCAATGCAAGGCAAAATGAAATATTTCATCAGTCGTATAGGTTTTTTTTTTTGGCTGCTTGTTTATGGCAGTCCTGACCTGAGTTCCACAGTGCACTGTTAAGCGCAGAAGCTGCTGTGCCTTTGTACATGTGTGGTGCTTGGGTGCTGCTGACCTGGTCCAATATACAGCTCTTCATTCTTCTAATGCTTTGCTGGACTTATCCATCTTTCCCATCTCTTGTCCGAGAAATATGTGGCTCCCATAGCTCAATGCCTGTGACTTTATTTGGAGTGTGGCTTCCTCTTCTAGCCCATCCCTCTCTCCCACGTACTGAAAGATGCAGCGACCTGACCCTTGTCCTTCAGCAGATTACTATCTCTTTATGATTACAAAAATATTTACAGAGCCTACTGAAATCTCCTGATGTGCTGTTATATTTCATCTGTCCTTTTTCACTTTTTATACAAGCTAATTAAATTGCTTCTCTATTGCATCTATATCATGCAATAAATTAAATGTTGTGTAATATGTACTTTTCTTCCTATCAGCAATATGCTATAGTTTGCCAAGCTCTATCTGATTGTATGTGTGAAATCCAACATTATGTATCTATTTTTGTAAAGGATAAGATTCTACTGAGGTAGAAGGCCTTGTACAAGGTCTTTATATGAGTCTTCAAAACAGGAAGGACTTTGGTCGGACTTCAGCAATGTAGAAGTCTTAAATTGAGTCACTAAAATAAGATACTTTCATACTTCTACTTATCAAGAGGTACAATAATGAATTGTGCTAAAGATATCAAAGTGTTTTCCATAGATGAAGGGATGTGTTTTAGGAATTTAGAAGAGGAAATCACATTTTATCAAACAGCAGTGTACTAATTATAAATGTCAGATGGGTAGAGGAGAGAGAAAAAATATTTGTGAAAACATTTTTCAACGGAAAATCAATGACTGAAAGAAAGTCTAAAATGTCGGAAATCTGGAATAATACCTCTTTTGTCCTTCAGTTTTTATAAAAACTTCAATTTACCTGATGTAAAGAAACAGCTTTTAAAATTTCATTTTCAAACAGGATTTGTAACTCATTTACATGCAAGTGCCTTTGATTTTTTTCTTCTTTTTTTCTATTGAATATATCTATTAAGGCTTATGTATATGATGGTTATAATAAACAGTTACTACTGGTTAGTAACTAACATATACTACTACTATTTTTACACAACACCTGAATATTATTTTATGAAACAAATAACCATCAGAAAATAATTGTTTCATGTAATGTGTTTATTTTCCAGATTTGGCAGTGTTTGCCTACTCAACAGGTTCAGAGTGATAGTTCAACTTAAAACACAAACCCTCAAAATTACAATAAATTTTTCAATTTGAAACACAAACCCTAAAAATCACAATAAATTTAATCTGTCTATTTTGGCTTTGAATCAGAAAACGATATCCATAAAGCATTTAAGCATTAAAATGAATCATCTAATTTAAAAGCCTATGCATGTTGTTAAGTTGGAGATCCTATAACAGGCAGTGTCTCTGCTTTTCTAAATTTTAGACAGTCAATTTTCTATGGAAGAAAAAGAGCTAGGCAGAACATCTCTGTTTCAGTAAATGACAAAATATTTTGCAGAATTTTAATGGTTAAAATTTTAAGAGTCACTCTCCCATAGCCAAACTCCTGTTGAAAAGGTCAACTTCAACACAATTCATATCAAAATTTTAGAAAGATTTTGCTTTCAGTCCAACCCAGAATAAAAACAAGTGTTAAACCTTAGTTTTGGTGGCAAATCCAGGACCATGTTTCCTTCAATGAGTGTCATTAACCACAACCAAAAATAAAATCCAGAGACTATAATTGTCGGTCTGCAATAAAGGTAGCGTCATCTCCTTGTGAGTTATTGGTGTCAAACCTTTACTATAACTTTCTTCTCACAGAGACCTTGATCCATCAAGAAATTTCAGAATGTGCTGAATTCAGCCACAGAAAGTAATCTAATAATGAGATTACTCCCATATTTTTCTAAATTTAGACACATGCTTAAGTTGCACTGGAGCCAAAAAGCCTTCATTCAGGGAGCTATGGTACAAAGTATAAGACCAAACCAATACTGGTAAAAATTGGGTGTGTTTAGTCTAAAACTATCAGAATGACTTCTTAATAGATGCATTTGAGCTGAGTTTATGTGTAGCACGCAATGTTGACTCCGTGAAGATGAAGTAATAGCAGCTGGATAGTCTGCTTCCTGTATTGTTGTTTTGAGCTGTCCTCTGTTTATGCTTACTGTAAAAGTATCTTATACAAGAGGGTGACAGAATATCTGAATGGCAGCGTTATATAAATGGTGCACAGCAACACAGAGGCCATTAATAACATATGAACCCTGCAATATTTTCTCTTCATAGTTTTTTAAAAGGACCTTTGCTCTAACCCTTATAAATAATGCCAACAAAGACACATATTCTTTTCTCAATACACTTCTCATCTTTTCTCACATCCAGTGCTAAACTCTTGCTACTCCAGCTAGAAAGGCATAGGAGCAAGCTGTATATGAAAGGACACATGTTACCAGTATAAAACTGTAAGCAGTGAAGATTAGTGTACTTCTAATAGCTAAAACTAGTGTACTATTTTTCATTTAACAGTGAGAAAGGTGTCCCAGGATACCACAGTGCAGGAACACAAGGGGAAGCCTTTAGGTTGTAACCAAATGTTGTATAATTTTAGCTGTTATTACTGAATATATCTCTTCCCACAGCATATTTTCCTTTGAATCATGACTGACCTTCAAGACTGTCGATGCACCCTTTCTGCCACAAAAGCCCTTTTGTCTCTGTGTGTTTGTGTGTGTGTGTCCATTCTGCCCATTTCCTCCTCACAGTGAAGAATAACTGCTCAAGTTTTTCTTGTTTTTGTTTGAGAATCACAATTTGATCGAAAGAGATTAAATAAATCAGCAAGTGATAATATGAAGCCATTAATACAGCTTTTCTGCTCAAGTAGTTTGGCAGCCTTTATCTGCTGGCTTAAACTTAAACAATTACAGGCTTCCCAACTAATTACAGCGCAGAACATTATAGGATTTAGGAAATTTGGCAGCTATCACTTAAAAAAAGGGGAAGGAAAGGAATGAAGAAAAGTTCATAACTATCCATTATGGAAATGTCCTGAAAGTTCCTCAGAACAGAAATAATATACTACTAGTAAAGCCTTTCAGCAGCTCTGAGCATCTTGACTTCTAATTTGTACATTTTGTTCATTTTTCATGCTTCATAAGCAAGCGTATGGAAAATGCTGTGCAGATCTTATGCCAGCAAAATGTCTTCTATACTATTTAATTTACAGCATCAATGCCTTAATTATATTAACTAATACACAGCCTGTAAATAGGTTGACAGTTGTCTGGTGAAAACCCTGCTGTAGTTTCCATCCTTTGCCAGACAGAGCTCTAGTCTTTGTTGCTGGAGACAGGTCACAACAGGGAAAACCATGGGGATGACTAACAAGTGTCAGAACATTTGCAGACTGGGACAAGCAAAGGTGGCACCAGCACATCCCAGTGCTTCTGCAGAGGAACCCCCAGCTGGGGTTGCTGGGACTCGGGGATAGGTGATGACTGTGGAGCAGTGCAAACTGGCCCCACAGCAGTGCTATGGGGCATGCCTCTTCCCAGCTGGGAACGTGGGTCATTTAGTTTGTCATCTAAACAGTCAAAAGGCCAAACACCAGAAATACAAGGAGACTCTAGTCTCTTTTGGATCAGGGTAGGGGCACATCAGAGTGGTTTTGTCAGTTATACTGATTAAAGTCCAAGAGCAGTAGCTGCAGTAAGGGCAAAAATATAGTTTTTTAGTGTAACAGTGACCACTGAATGTTTCAGCCATCATGAGTAGGACTTCCCCAGAATCATGAGATTTCCTTCAGAATAGGATTTAATATAATTATTATACTGATTTCTGATCTTGTAGGGCTGCAATTCTTGAGGGGCTAGGAAGGCTTTCTAAACTGAAAGTGAAGATCTAGTTGTAAAACATGGCTACAGGAGCAACGGTTTAAGAAAAAAACCTAAATAATGCCAGAGTGGGCAATGCATCATGGGGTGACATATGCTTCCAGGCTGAGAAGCCACATGAGACCTACAGAGTTCCTGTTCCCAAGGAGCATATTATTAGTGGTTGGCATTGTGTTCATACCTTCTGCTCAGGATGATCTCCAGTTGTAAGAAGATCCTTGTGAACGTTTTCTGTCCTTAGGATAACTTTAGTCGATGAACATTCCCTAGAAAACATGCTAAGAAAGCGGTCTCATTTATAGTACCAGCAATGTAATTCCTGCTCTGCGTTGGTGTTTCATTCCTGATAAAGCAAAAGGATCATACATAGGGAAGAGATAGCAAATTCATCTTTTTAAGTAAGACCAGACTTCTGCTGCTGAGGGAGGTGACAACTACCACCACCTGTACCAGTGATTTTGTTTGGTAATTTATCTACCTACATGCCTTAAGAACCTGTCTGAAAAGCAGTTTGTTTTAGTGAGTGTTATTAAATTATATTGTACTAGACCTGTAAGTAAGCAAACTCGGTTGGGCCAGTTGTGAGACAATGGTTGGGATGGAGTAGGCCACATTTGTGACTGTCATTGCAAGATGACTCGGAGCCCAGCTATCCCCTGCAAAACATAGACCAACTTCAAGGCTCTGCTTCAAGCCTCTTTTATTATTCCGGTTTGGGCTATGTGCTGGCTAGGCACTACGTAAATGCTGAGTGTTTTTCCTACACTGTCTTTCATCACTGGTTTTGCCAGAAGTGATAGGTGGGACTCAACAGGATGACAGCTAATTCAGGGAAGACATGGGCTGTCATGAGTCAAGTTCTGCCCCACAGACTCTCTCCATCGCTATCAGTCTGTACTGAGGCAAAAATTGCCAAGCACTGTTTGAAGCTATCCAGTCCTCTGTTCTGTTCTCTCTTAATCACCAAAGTTGTAGGCATTTGTCTCACTTTTTTCCTGTGATTAATTAAGTGATCATCTTCTTTAAAGATTTATTTCCTTTTCCGAAAAAATAAAAAATTGATGGCATTTTTTTAATGGAACCTTAAGATTTGATCAATGTCCACAAATGCTATAAGAATACTGTAGGCAAAGCAACAATTTTTAAATCGATCTTTTTTTTTCTACATCCATCTCATTCCTCTATGGGGGAAGTCCACAGATAAAAACTAAAATGCAGGCTGAGGTGAATATATAAACAAACCATGCTTTTAAAAACACACATGTGATCTGATGATCAGCACCATAACTGGTTCAACAGACACTCCAGTACTTTTCCTGGCCGCAAAGTGCCTTGAATTCTTGCTGTGATGTATACACATGCATGCAGACACACACGTGTATGTTTAAATATAATCATGCCTAGAAACATGCATTCTTATAGACACACATAAATGTTTAGTTTGCTAAGTATTGCTAAAGAGCCACTACAGTTAAGTAATGTGATTCATGGTGGAGTAGCATAAACTTAATCTGGCTAGATTTAATCTGCCTAATTAAGGTTAATTCAAGTGAAGGTAGGTTTGTCTATATTTCAGCATGGTGCACACTCCAGCATGTGCTATAGGAAGCCACAGACCTTCAGTGTGATCTTATGTTGCTAGTTTGTAATAAAGTGTGCTTCACCATGTCTTGAATACTACTGCTACATGTGCAAACTAAATTGAAGATGATACGAGTAAAAGTATCCACATGACTTTGTATCTGCAATGCTGGTGTATATATTCTGATATGGTCCATGAGGGTATTATGAGACTGAGTTGATCTAGATTCTTATAAAATGCTTATAAATTTGTTAAAAGGACATGGGTGTGTTCCTTTAGTGCTGAGGTTTACATTAAATAATGCTAAACCCCACCCCAAAACCATAGACAATACCCAATATGTTACATAGTCCATGTTTAACAAAGACTACTCATGAATGTCCTACTCTGCTTAGTCAACAATTCTCCTTCTGATCTGCCTTACACTCTGCATTTCATCCTGACAGCAGAGTGCTGATGAGGTATAATAGATAGATTTGCCAGATCTGTCTAGACTCAAATCTTTTCCCAAAGTCTCCAAGCCAGAATTGACTGAAACATCAAATATGAGTGTGATGCCGGTGGATCTCCTTTCTTTGCCGCCCTAGCACCGAGTCTTTCTACTGGCCTATTTGTAGGGAAGATGAGAATTGATGGGGCAGGGGATGTGCCAGCTAGCTTTTCTCATCCTGAGAAAACAGTATCCTGTCCTCCCTCATGAATGCTGGATCCAAATTCTTCAGTTCTAGATAGTCCAAGTTATAATCTTAACTTGACACATGACAAACACTCTGAAACACAGATTGCTGGAGCCAAATATAGACATCTGGGAATCTGAAAAAAGCGATAGAGAACTAGACATGTGCTAGTGGCTTTAAGACAAATGCTAATAAAGGAAACAGAAACGTGATGATTGCCTCTCCTGGAGGATTGCAGGAATCAAGCCCAAGCCTCAAAAAAGGTGCAAAACTTTGGGAAAGAGGATGAAATAGATGGTATGTGACATGACAGGATTTTTAGCAAATCTAAAACTTGAAAGAGCTCAAACCCTCACAAGGCGGTATTCAGCTTTCTTTCAGTTTACAGTTTAGATTATGCCATTTCTTTTGTGTGACAGAAATCGGGTCCTTTCACATGGCTTACCTCAAACTCAGGGAGGCCAAGGGTAGGATATTTTATGGCAGAGAGTCCTGTCATTCAAGAGAAACTGGGTGATGGCAAAATATGTGACAGCTGGAGAAAGTCATAGGGACTGGGAGTAAGGGTTTGCTTGAAACCTACTGCCAGGGTTACATTTTTGATCTAGCTAGGACAGGACTTTTAGAGGTCTGTATGCTTGAAAATGAAGCATGTGCAGTGTAGAAATTCCCTCCATAGTTTCCTGAAGACCGGCATAGACTGCTGCATGGAGTTAGTTTCATTTCTCAATCATGTTTTGATGTATTCTGTGTGATGTAAATTAGGATTGATTAGACAGCATACAGATTTGAAATGAAGGAAAAAAGTCCACATATAAAACTTCATATCTATAATATCTTCATATAGTAGAGACAATGACCAAAATTTTAAAGCCAGGTGAATAATGTTAAGCTCCTGAAAACGTACCCAGGCCCGTAAATAGAAAGTGGTGGTGAATACACCCAGTTTCTGTTAACTTCACAGAAAGTAAAGCTGAGGATTGGCTTTGTTTAAAAAAATATATCAGCTATCATTTCAGGTTGCCAATCAGGCAGAGCTTGTGGCTGCAGGCTTCACAGCTCTTAATAATCTGCTGCAGGAAGAAGGGCAGAAGAACGGGAAGCAAACAAAGCTGCAGAAGAAAAGGGAGAGAGAGGTGAAGGGATTGGACAAGAGCAAAAAAGCATACTAAAAAGGGGAAATTGCATGTTGGAGACCGTGAACCGGGAAGAGAAAGGAGAAAGAGAAGAGTGCAATGGATGATGAAAGAAAAAGCTGGAGGAAAATGGATGGGCTGCAGTGAAGACAAGAGAAAGAAATGCCTGAAGAAAACCCACCCAGGGACTCTTGCCAGTCATGGACAACACAAAGCAACTGACCCAAGGGGAAATGATTCTGAATCTGACTGGGAGACAGTCAGAGCTGTGGGCCTCTGCATGGGATTTTGAGGAAAGGACCTTGCTGATTTTCCTGAAAAGTGGGTCGCCATGGGTTTTAAATGTGGAAGAGCATATATGAAAAGGCATTTTTGATCCCTGTCAGAAGACAAAAATTGGAAGAGGACTTGAAATGTACCATTCTGTATAAGGTGTCAGATAGCAGACAGACAGAGAACAATTAAGACTGCACAAGGCTCTCCATCAGCAGCATACAATGGGAATAGGATTTTCTTTTTCCCCGGATGTCAGCCCAGCCACTCAGGCGAGACGAAGAGAATTTCTTCCACTTAAGAAATCCTTTGTTCGGGAAGGAGCTGCTCAGGCCTCTGTTCTCTCCCCAGCCAAATTGTATGTAGTTTTCACAGAGAAGACTTCACTTTCTGAGGGGCATTGGTAACCAAACAGCTCTGGACAAAGTGCAAAGTGCAGTGAGTCCAGAGTATCCTTGGAGTCTGACAGGAAGGGTAAAGAATGAACGGAAACATTTTCAAATGCAAAAAGGTTGATATTTATTCTTGCAAAATTTGCCATAGTGATTTTTGTCCTGTGAACCTTGCAAGAACAGAATTTGTGTTTGTTTTCTGCAGGGTGGATGCTTGGTCCTGTTCGTATTTTTGTTGAATCATGTTGACTGTATTCTCAATACAAGAAAACTGCATGTAAATCTGTATAAAACCTGCCTAGGTCCTCATGGAAGTATACATCATTCCCATGAAAAGTATTTAACTGGACCATGAATAGATAACACCTATGCTAGTTTAGTTACATCTTTTCTTTTCTCCTGGTGTGCAATACTTGCATATTTTTTAAAAAATATGCAGTGGAGCTGTTCAACAAAGAAGGAAACAAGACATCCCCACTATTTAGGCATTTATTTAGCCTTTGCTCACTGAGATTAAAACTGCTGGATTTGGCAGAAATTACTTTTCTGTCTGATTTTTTTCTCTTGTGCCATGAATACATATGTGCACATACATGCAAAAATGCTGGAATGTACATGCACACATGTGCATAGACACAGGTGCACAAACACATACAGAGATGGAAACTCGGAACACAGGCTTTATCTTCCAAATACCAATTTAGTAAGCTCTGTGGATTTTATTACCCTGCTGATACTATAGTAAAGATACCAGGTGATCGACACATTTATGTGTAAAGCATTTAAAGACTCATAAAATTATTAAAACAAATCTATGACTTCCCAGGTTGTGTACATTACTTCAGATTTCTTCTTCATAAGGGTATAAGAAATCCTGGGTATAGTTTGGAATACAGAGGTACTGCAATCATCTATCCTTCCATTTCACTTTTATTTCACTGTGGCCATGTATAGTGTGAGTATTTACTTGTAGTGCCCTGTTTGCTCTTACAGACCAGACTAGAAGTCTCACAACTGGGTTTGACACTAGACCCTACTCAGTGGAAGGAAAGAAGCCTCTATGTCCCATCATTTCAAGAAACCATGTAACTAAAATGCACATTCAGGTCTTTATGTCATAGTCTAAATGCAGAATGCTTAGGAGTCCATTCTGTCAGCAGTATCTCCCTTATTGGATTACTGATTACTGGTAACACACCTTACACAAATCTGCATCTTAAGATCGCTTAGAAATTTCACCTGTTGCATACAGTGGCCATTCACTTGTTAATGGGTGTTTCTCACCAGGATTTCATTACATCTGTGCCCCATTGTCTGCCCTCACTTTCAGTTCATTTTCAAGCGTAGTGTTATACGCTGGTTCAAATTTGTGTGCTTTTAAATGGTTTGGTTCCTTGATACCCGAAGAAAACACCTCTCCTTTCATGTGTGACCAGGGGCTGAGATCAGCAGAAAGGGGATGAAAACTGTAACTTGCTTCCCAAGCTGTCCCATCAGAATGTAGGCTGGCTGGTTGATAGGTCATAGAGCAAAGTTTGGCTTTTTTTCCAGGGAAAAAGAAAGAATGAGCTGTATTGATTGATAAGGGGGCTACGAATGCTGGTGGGTGGAAGTGGAAGTTATTTTAGTTTTTTGGATACCACCTCTAATTTAGAACTTTATTTCTGAGTGTGTATTCAAGCACCACATGGCTGTATTCATAAATACATCAAGTGGATTCCAGAAAAAATTAGCAATTAAGCAATTAGCTACAGAACTTGTATCTGCAAATGCTTTTTGCTGCACATATTTGACATTCTTTTGCTGGCATGCTGTGCTTTGTAGTCTGGGTGTCTTTACACATTCTAAAACTGCCTCTTTCTAATCCTTCCTTATTTTCATCAATTTAATACAAGTAAAGTTGTGTGTTACAACAGGGAAAACCCCTCAAGTTCTGCATTAGCTTATTTTTTCAAACCCAGACTACTGTTCCCATTGCCTCTTATTACAAAAACAACAAAGTACACATAGGACAGGACCGAAAGTCCAGGTTTAAGCAGAATACCGATTGTCATAATTTTTCTTTGACAATTAGGAATAAATGCTGGATGCCAAAAAAAAAAAATAATTCTGAGAAAGGAGAAGAAAAGCCAGAAAAGAATATCAAGTGTTTTGTATTCTCTCAGTTATCTGCTACTACATTTGTACTGCATATTTACTAAAGCCAGAGCTGCACTACCCAGTGCTTCTCATTTTAAAACAATCATTTATGGGTGTTAAAGTATGCCTGTGAAAGCAGAAGTGTACTATGTCAATCAAAGCTAATCACTGGTACAGGCAAAGTGCTTTTGTTGGCCTCCATGCTCTAAGCCGCACTTCCACATCTGTGTTTGAAGAGATTAGAGAGGTGCTTCATACAAGAACTGTATTAGTTAAAGCTGATCGACAGTATTTGGAATAAATCATGAAAAAGTTGAGCGCCAGAAGCAAAGGCATGGCAAGTGAGTTTGAAATGGACTAGGGCTAAATCTGGCTCCTTCCCATCCTTCCCACCCTTTCCTCCCTCAGATGCACACATATAAGCATCTATACACTTGTTGTTCTGAGAGCAATACTGGTTATCTTCCTTCAGCCACTTTGCAGCTAACATGCAGCTGCACAGCCAAACGTACTTGAGCTTGTTTTCACTGAGATACATATTGTTTATTGGCTGAGGCATTGATATCATATTTGATGTGTTTATATCAGTCAGGACTGGCAAGGGATGGGGAAATGGGTGTTAAAGGAGAAGGAGAGCTCTTGCAAACTGCTGTGGTTTGGAGTTCTGCAGCTCCCCCCACCTCCATTTCCAGCAGCACTCTCACCTCATGAATGCCATACACTTTCAAATAAATTATGAGTGACAAGTATTTGAACCAATAAAGAGGGCACCATATTTTATATGCAGTAAATTTAATTCCAGATTGTGTTTCACCTCAGCAGTATGACATGTTTATTGCTGCTGAAAGATGAAAGCACCAGGAGTTAGAGACAAGCGTCAGCAGTTCTAGTGGGCACCAGCAAAATGAAGATTTGACAGACTGGTGGCTGAGCCCGTGAAATGAAATGCCAGATCAAATTTTACCCAAAAGGGGTCAGATGTACTGTCATGCCCCCAGACTCTCAATACCAACTGAATAAATGACTCTGGTTCAACAAGCTGCCGAGGAGGGTGGTGTGCGATCTATAATTCACTGCTAGGGGCTATGATGCCTTTCAAAATGCACCGATGATTGGTAGTGCCAGAGCTGACTTTGAGGATACAATGCAATGAAGTAGCTGTTGGAGCTGAGAGCTTTTGAAAAGTACTATTAGCTGATTTCCAAAATTTGTTATTTGGTCTGCCTTTGTCACATTTGTCCCACAGTTGGAGCTGCAACTGCCTGCATTAATGGTGAAAATCAAGCAGTAAACCATGAATTTTCTCAATAATATATGCATAATTTTGAGAGATTTGTTTCTATTGAAGTGGCCCAAATCTGAGGAAAAATCTTTTGGCAATCAGCTACGAAATGTGGGTAGCATCACTTTGGAGGCAGAAAATAATAAAGAGAAGCATTGTGCTTGTTCATTCCAAGCCAAGCTTTGACATCTTTTGTCATGTGTAGCAGCACATACTCACGTGAGTTGTCCCACTGGGAATTCCTATAAACTATTTTTTTGAGGGTTACTTAACATAAGTAAGGCTGGCAGAATTGGTTCTAGTATTTGCATGAAACAAATTATATTAGGGGCAACTTGCATGCAGATTTAATTGCACAATGCAGGAACGACATTTAGAGAATCTTTTGGCTTTAGTGAGGCATGCACACTACAGACCTTCTGGTCAGCAAAACAATTTCTACTGACTCTTTTAAAAGTTTCAGCTCAAATGCCATTCATTGCCAATGGCCACAAACACTAAAAAAATCTCTATCAGTGCTGATATTGGCAACAACGCCTCCAAGATTCAGATAACAGCAGAGTGTCAAATCTGCAGGTCAGCAAAGTAAAATCTCTGCTTCTTAAATCCATCCTGTATCTGCTGGGAAGACAAGACATTTTTCAAGCTGCTGCTGCTTAGAAGTAGTTATAATGTTTTGTCTTCACATAACAGTGGATAGCTGTTCCAGATGTTTACTTCATTCCTGGTTATAAATCCCCTAGTTTTCAGACTGAAGCTAGTCATGGGCAGTTTATACTTATTTGTTCTTGTGTCAGTCTTTTCAAAATAGCTTTAACACTGTGTAAATAGCTTTTCACTCTCCCAGGTGTTTTCCAGCCTGATGTGTATATAGCCAGTCACCTGGGCTTCATTTTGCTAAACTTACTGAGATCTTAGTTTTCCTTCTAATATGACAGACCCTGGGGTCCCTGGCCATCATAGTATTTTCTTGTCACTACTCCAAATATACCAGCAATTGTATATACCCTGCAATTTGAGTCAAACTGAACATGGGTGAGCAGAGCTCTAAACAATATTCCAGGTAAGGAATGTAATGTTATATAAACGTATCCATGGGTCTGAACCTCTTCCAGAAAGACATTGCTTGATCATCCCTATTTTGCACTTGCACTTTTCATGGAAACCCAATGCTACACCTTGCACACAGGGTACAGGTACCACCAGCACTTGGGCAGGGCAACATTTTTGACATCTGGAACATTGTTCTAGTTTCCAACTGTCTGAACTTCCAGATGTTATCTGATCTTTGTGATATTTCCATAAAGTGACTGACTGACTTTTACGTGGATTTTTCAATGTGGTGCTGGGTGCTCATTCTAGGTATTCCCCACTGCCATCTCCCATTGCTCCTGTGCACCCATACAAAAGACTCTGGAGAAGATATTGGTAGCATTTTAGTTGACCCAGACACTTACATGAGTGGAAGTGATTAGGCCTAGAGGAACCTGTGGGGCTCCAGGCTACTCATACGTGGCTGAGCCTCAGCAAAAAGTTAGCAGCCCTAAAGAGACAAGTGCCAAGTGGGGAGCTTGGCAATAACTCTGCTAAGTCTGATCACCCTCCAAGCCTATTTCTCAAACCTATAAAAACAAACGGTTTAGATGACACATCTGAAAAGAAAGTGAGCAGGTGTGGTTCCCCATCGTGCTAATGAGGTCCCTTGCTACGCATTCTGCACTTAGGTCTGACTCTGTCTGCAAGTCACTTGGTGGTTGCTCAAGACTGCCTTCATCATCAGGTTGCCTGGACTCCTTGCCCTGTTCATCACTTTCTAACTAGCATGGACGTGAAAATCTCTGCACAGGTCGTGCAGAATGAGGTGCAGTGGTACGTCACATCATCACTAGAAGGCAGGCTGGAGTCCTTGAGATGACAGTACAGAGCTGAAGACAGGACTAAAGCAGGAACATAATGTTTGTGTAAACAAGGTAACATGCTACAACGAACATCACCCATATATAAGAAGGGTCGGAAGGATGATGCGGGAAATTACAGGCCTGTCAGCTTGACTTCGGTGCCTGGGAAGCTGATGGAGCAGCTCATCCTGAGTACCATCACACAACACATGCGGGACAACCAGATGATCAGGCCCAGTCACCATGGGTTTATGAAAGGCAGGTCCTGCTTGACAAACTTGATCTCCTTCTACGACAGGGTGACCTGCTTATTGGATGAGGGAAAGGCTGTGGATGTTGTTTGCCTTGACTTTAGTAAGGCCTTTGTCACTGTTTCCCACAGCATTCTCTTGGTGAAACTGGCTGCTCATGGCTTGGATGATCACACTCTTTGCTGGGTTAAAAACTGGCTGGATGGCCAGGCCCAAAGAGTGGTGGTGAATGGAGTTAAATCCAGTTGGCGGCCGGTCACGAGTGGTGTCCCCCAGGGCTCAATTTTGGGGCCACTCCTGTGTCTTTATTGATGTTCTAGACGAGGGGATCGAGTGCACCCTCAGTAAGTTTGCAGTTGGGTGGGAGTGTTGATCTGCTCGAGGGTAGGGAGGCTCTTCAGAGAGATCTGGACAGGCTGGAGCGATGGGCTAAGGCCAACTGGATGAGCTTCAATAAGGCGAAATGCCGGGTGCTGCACTTCGGCCATAACAACCCCCAGCAGCACTACAGGCTTGGGGAGGAGTGGCTGGAGAGCTGCCAGTCAGAGAGGGATCTGGGGGTGTTGATTGACAGCTGGCTGAACATGAGCCAGCAGTGTGCCCAGGTGGCCAAGAAGGCCAATGGTATCCTGGCTTGTATCAGAAATAGCGTGGCCAGCAGGGACAAGGAAGTGATCTTGCCCCTGTACTCGGCACTGGTGAGGCCGCACCTCGATTACTGTGTTCAGTTTTGGGCCCCTCACTACAAAAAGGACATTGAATTACTCGAGCGTGTCCAAAGAAGGGCAACGAAGGTGGTGAAGGGTCTGGAGCACATGTCATATGAGGAGTGGCTGCTGGAACTGGGGTTGTTTAGTCTGGAGAAGAGGAGGCTGAGGGGAGACCTCATTGCCCTCTACAGGTACCTGAAAGGAGGTTGCAGAGAGCTGGGGATGAGTCTCTTTAACCAAGTAACAAGCGATAGGACAAGAGGTAATGTCCTCAAGTTGCACCAGGGAAGGTTTAGACTGGATATCAGGGAGTATTTCTTTACAGAATAGGTTGTTAGACATTGCAATGGGCTGCCCAGGGCAGTGGTTGAGTCCCCATCCCTGGAGGTGTTTAAGAGTCGGGTTGACATAGCGCTGAGGGACATGGTGTAGTTGGGATCCGTCAGTGCTGGGTTAACGGTTGGACTAGATGATCTTCAAGGTCCTTTCCCACCTAGATGATTCTGTGATTCTGTGATCAGGCAATGTGTCCTCCATTTGAGGAGGGCATTTTCTTGCAGATCAGTTTAACCCTCACTTCTGCTTCTCTTTTTAATTGATCCCAGTGGTTGACTCTTAAGGAGTAATCATTTTGAATAAACAATATAGGTTTTATTAGTTTAGAGTTTGTTAAGCCATCTTTTATTTTAATCCAGCTGTAATAAAGTTAATGAACTACAATTATTGCTACAACAAAATCCCATGCAGTGCACTGCACACAGGGTACAAACACCACCAGCCCTTGGGCAGTGCTAACAATGTGCAGATTCCACAAAACACTTCAACATCTTTCTTCCACAAAATTAAATAAAAATGTCAAATTTATTCAGAAATTTAACAGATGACATCATTGCATCAGACCTTCCTGTTATTCAAACTGCAAACTTTGTGACCACAAGTCAGTAACTCCTGAGCTGAACATGTGCCAGGACTAGGAAACAATAATCTAGAGACATGTTTTATTGCATGCTTCATATATATGCATAAGTGTATATTTATATACACACATACATATATATATGTGTATTTAGCTACATAACTTTTTTTGGAATTAGCTTCTTTAGCTTTGTCTTAAATAACACTGTTCATGCTCTGCTCTGTAGGAACTGTCACACAGGGAGCAAGCATGTATTTACACTGATCTAGTGTCTTCTCATCTCCAATTTTTATGATTTTATTGTTTTCAATATATAGGTATTGCAGAAGCAATAATTCATTGAATGTCACCCAAAATCTTTGAAATTAAAAGCCTGAGAAAAAAAGCCAAATATTGATCCAACTTCTTATGCAACACTGTATTAGAGTTTTGTTTTTTTCCATTTGTAAAGTTAGGGCATCACTGAAGCTTTTATGCAGCAAATCTAAAGGTTTTACTCTGAAGGGCTTTCTGCAGCATAATTTCCAATGAGAATGGCAAGAATAGACATAAAAAATTTATTAATACTGACAAGCTCTGTATTTTGCTTTGGCATCAATAACAAAATCTTTTTTTTCCTACATAACCAGAGCAAATATTATTAGTAGTAAAAGATGCAAAATTTTTTTTTAATAAAAGCAGGATATAGCAAAGGGCAATTCATATGCACAGAGTATTTTTATTTTTATTTTTATTTTTGGTTTTGGTTTTGGTTTTTGTTTTTATTTTGGTTTTGGTTTTATTTATTTTTATTTATGAGTAGTTGTTTCTACATAATTAGATCGTTTACATCTTTCAATAGCTTGTATATATTTGGATATATAATTTTGATCCTGACATGTACCCAGAAAAGAGAAATCCTTTTATCTGAATAGAGCAAGTTGGAACCCTTTCATATTTTTTCTTACAATAACTTTCAAACTTACTTTTATTTGTATTGTATAAAAAATCTACTGAAAACAAATGAATTCTGTTGTTCTAATTCTTTTCAACCATTCCTTAAGTTGGTTAAGGTTAATTCCTGAAGTCCTGTAGATGATCAGTTCTTACTACTTTATTCAAATAAAACTTCTTTGAACTCTTTTGGAGTTTTGTGTAATTAATAGACCTATGAATTTTAGCTCTTACTCATTCTGTATTTCAAACTCCTCTAAAGAACAGAAATGTTTTTTAAGGATATGACTGCATTTTGTGTGTGACCTGTGTTAGTAATAAATTATAATTTCTTAACAACTAATTGCTAATCAATACAGCATATGTAAGTATTTAATTGTAAGCCTGTTCATAGATCCAATAATGTCAACAAGGCTATCTATATGTTTTAAATTATGTAATCGGTTGCAGAATTGGACTTAACACTTGTTATAGTCTAGATCAGTTCACCGTAGGGATTAGTAGGACATCTTACTCTGCCAGACCCTTCACTAAGAATAAGCTGAAATAACTTTGGCCCCGCATGCTCTTGCTGGATAGTTCAGACTGTATAAAGTTTATGTTATTTTAACATACATCAGCCTTTTGTGACAGAAAAGTATTGAAGTAGAGCATGAAGAAAGTGAATTCAGTGTCTAGCTCAGGCAGAATTTCTTTGTCAATTTGGGTAACTCTCTTGATTTTGCAGTGCCTCAGTTCTCCATCCATAAACTGAGGAATTAATATTAGCTCCTTTATCTGCCTTGTGTATTCATACAGAAGACCCCTTGGAGCAAGGATTGTCTCTTGCTGTATCTATTGCATTATTGAAGTGACATTGCATCCCTTCCCTTCATTTCTCTTTATGTTCATCTGAGTTAGCTTTTAAGATTCTAAAAGTATGTGCTATTTTATTAATTTTTGTAAAGTGGTTAGTGCTCTATAAATGAGGACTGATAAAAATAGAAGCAAGTAGTAAATCATATTTAGCTATGAAAATACTTTATGACTGCAATTGATGGTAATTTCAGCATTTCCCCAGTCCCCGTCTGTAAAATTATCTCAATTTAAACTCTTCTGACAAACATTCTTTCTTCTCTAAACTCTATTTCAGATAATTTTTGTTCAATAATCTTAGCTAATAAAAGTGCTTTGGTCAGAGTACTTCTTTTTTAATCTTTCTAAATTGTACTCATCCTTTTTTGCAGGCCAGATCCTCAGCTGGAGTAAATCAAAATAGTTTCAAAGTTGTTCCATCAAGTGTAAAGCTCTGAAAAGCAATATTGACCTGCAAGTACTGATTTATGCTGAGTTGGATCTCCTGTCTTCCTTTACACCATGGAAAGATCTTAGCCCAGTCCCTCTCTGTGATGATCACAGAAAACTGTTAACATTAGAGCAGATCACACCACTGTCTTTCCTCCAATTTCAAAAGGGTTTATCTTCTCAAAAAAACTCAGCTATTTGTCCTTTTATATATTTATTTGTTTACATTCTTGGAAGTTTCAGGCTGATTTGAACATTTACTTTGCTACCTAAGCAATTGGCATTTTGAGGGAAGGAACTCTCCCGTTAAAATGTTGTTTGCCTAGAATCTGATTCTACATCTAAATCTCAATTTTTGCCTAAATCTAGCAGAAGAGAACATGTTAAACCTTTGTGTGTATTGACCTAAATATTAAAGAATGTGCGGGTGTCATACAGTGAAAGAGAATATAATTATTTTCAAATATTCCTTCGACGATAATACATGACCAAAATCTTACCTGTTTGCATTACTTCTGAGTGGCTTTACAAGATTAGAAAATATTAAGATGTATTTTCTCCATATCAAGAGTGCAGTCACACCTTTTGAGCTATTAAAGAGGCATGGAGGAGGGCTCCAATCCCATGCACTGCAAATGGGCTCAGTCATGAGGAGACCTGCGCAAGAAGACCCATCAAGCCATACAAGCTGCCTCTGTGATCGTGGTCTTGGGGACTGAGACAAAACCTTTGTGTTACAGTATTAAAAACGTTTGATTAGAGAATCTCATGAGAAATTAAGGAAGAATACTAGCTGAAGAGAAAGGTAAGTGGCAATACAGAACACAGTTGGGAAGAATATTCCTGTAGTGTTTCGTGAAGGAACTTTAAAAGCAGAAGAATCATTATTCCTAACCCATCTTTGAATTTAAATTGCACACTTAAGCAAACTTTGAACTGTACCACACAATAAGCATAACAAGTAAACCTATGCTTTTAATAGTTAATCATCTGATGCATGACAAGTATCATTCTGAATTCTGTGTGAACTGATTCACAAAAATCATTCAGTAAATTAATGTAGTTTTGCAATATTATCAGTAAAATAGGCAAGCAGCCAAATGTCTAATGACAAATTGAAGGGTTTTGAGATGTGTCTGTCTCTGTGTAATATCAAAATTGTTTTCAAAACAGAAGCACCCTGGAAAAAATTGAGCAACACCACGTGAACCATAGCACTATTATGAAAATTCAATAAATAAATAATGTGACTTATATGCAAATAAATTTATCTATCCTTCAACTTTGCCATCAAACATTTTTTAGTGGCCCTCTCTGACTCCCAGTGAAATAAATGGCAACATTTCCTTTGGCTTTCAGAGAAATGGGTTTCCTCCTATATCCAACATTTATTCAGATCTGGTGTACTTTTTAGGCAATATAAATATCGCATTTGTAAAGCCTAAAAGGGAGCCATTCTGAAGAGAGGGTAGCAATCTGTCAAAGCAGTGGTTATTTTCTGGAGCATTACCTGTCTTGCAGGTGCTATACCCCTTCATTTATCTTCCAGCCTCGATCTGATGGATTAGGGATTATTGCTCTTTTGGCAATCAGATCCTGAACATGTCTCCTATTTAACTCTGGGCTGTAAAAAAGGGAAAATTAAAAACCATTATGAGACCTCCATATAATTAATCTTCAGATGGCTTGAAGCTTAAGCATGTAATGTCCTCAGTATACTGTCTACTATAACAAGTAACAGGAGGGAAAAAAAGGCGACATATCAATACACTTTATCCAAGGGAAGAAATTCCAGTTGTAGCATTAAATATAAATACAATAGTGTGTTGGCATAATGTAGTAAGGTTCCTGTACTATTAAAGGCTTTGTTCTAAAGCGTATCTGTGTACACAATGAGATGATGAACACAGTGCATCACATAGCTAAATTTAATATATGCAGGGGTATGATGTTTGCAATGCATGCATTTCAGCAGGTCCCATTAGTGCGCCTTTCCCCTCCAGTGAAAACAGAATGAACCACAGCCCCTTCTGGTTTGCATAAAGCAAACAAAATTAGATTTGCTTTGCTGAATTGAAACCCGCTTGGGATTGTGAGCCTCTCTCGGGGACAAATTACTTCAAACAATCCCTTTGTACCATAACAAAATCAAAAAATTCAGGCCAATCAACATGGCTCAAAACCCTTAACACAAGAATTAATAATACAACCTAGTCTATTTTTATTGCTTCTGAGCTAGAGATCCTTGTTTTAATATAATTACACTTATTTGTGGTCCACATGTTAAATAAGCTTGCATATGTTAACTAATGTGACATAAAACAACTTTTATAATTTCACTATTGCAACCAGTTTTGTTCCCCCTAGAGTAACATCCCTAACATAGGACAAGCTAAACTTTAATTGCATTAAATTAAATCTATATTATGATTTTTTTTTGGCCTATATAGATAGAACTGTAGTTATTTCTGAAGTTAAATATGTCAAAAATATTTAATTTAAATTCCACTGTAAAGTCATATTACCTGATGGGTTTCCTTCCTTCAAAGAAATAACTTATTCTGTCTAGCAGAGAAAGCTCATTTAGGGTGGCACAGTGTTTTCCCCACTTATTAACAAAATACCTTTACCCTCAGTGAGCTCAATGTACTTGCATGCCATATTTCACTCCAAACTAACAGGATTTTCACAATATTTCCAGGTTTTTTTTAGACTACAACATTTTGAGCACTGTGACTACTTAAGTTGAAAGCACGCTGAAAATGAAGGCAGAGAGTTTATTTGCTTTCTTCATCAGACACACCCAAAATCAACCATGGGGAAGTATGTTTGTCTTTTCTATTTTCATCAATATTTTATATATTGCTCCAGACAGTATTATTTCTTAGCATTTTTCAGACTCCAACCTTGGTGTTGCACAATATTATTTTAAATACAACAAAATAATGGCAAACATAACCAGCTCTGATTTTCCATCTTAACGTAATACAAGATTATGGACAAAAAAGCAGGAGGTCACTTTTATTACTTTCTAATAAGACTTTACCTTATATGAGCCTATAAGCAATATATCAAGATGTCACTTTGTGCCTCCTAATATGACATTGTGGTGATGGAAGGAACCAAGGAGTTAGCAAAATTTTCTGAAGTATTCTCCCCAGAAGCATGTTTCTGCAATGCACAATCTCAAGCACTTGGAAAGGAAAGTGCTGACATAGGGCAGAATTATACCCTGACTCATAGTCCATGTAACCCAACTGATGGATGCATAACGTATCAATCAAGACAGTTCTGCTCCTGGAATATATATTTTCTTCACAGAAAACAAAAACAACCTTTGCCCAATTTAACCTGAAAAATTAAGCCTGAAGATACACAGAAGAAAAGAGAGGTTGAGGAGAGTAAGCAGTGCATTTTTGTTATAGCCACAGGAATATCGGAATTAACATTTGCATTTAAAAATGGCGCTAAGAAATTAAGATACATAAAAACATACAGAGAGCACCTTAACTATGCCCCATAGTGTCATTGTGCACGCATACATGACTATCAGATAGTAACGCTTCTAATCTCAGTAAAGCTGACGATGATTTCTAAAGATGGCTTTGCATTTTCCATTCTTCCTCTCTCGTGTTGCTGGAAAGTGGACTTAGCTGGACTGTATCCCCTAATTAAGTCTTTTTGCTATAACTTCAAATTCCTTAGGATTCTAATCAATGCATTGATACCTCTTTTCCTCAGGCTTTTAATAATTATTTTATTTGTAGAAAATAATAGTTCATGTCCTCCCTCATTTTGCTCCAGATAGAAGAAGTTTTGCAGCAATATCTAAATATCATTTTATGTTAGAAGAAACGTGGTCTTCAGAGGAAGGTCAGATGATCATATGCCAGACAGTAGGGGAGTTAATAAGGAACATCATAACTAGAGAGAAATGATACCTACCAGGACAGAATAAGGAATAACAGAATTGTCAAGCTCCATGTTTTTGATGGATTTTGGTACTTAAAACAGACAAAGAAATTAGGCTTGCCTTATGCATTGCTTGTCTCAGCACAATCAATTTCATTTTCAGACACCTGTAGGTTTGTTGGGCTAAATCACCAACCCACAGGAGATACAGAAGCTTCTGCAAAATGCAATTCCACCCAGTTTACAAAAATGAGTGGGTCAAAGGCAGAGGCAATGAAAGGGCAGTTCCAGTAATGGCAGCAGGTGTGACGTGAGTGGTGCAAGTGTGAAAGAGGAATGACTGATATGAGGGGAGCCTTTAACACAAGGGAGAAGTGGGCTAACTTCACTATCTGCCCAACTCTAAAGTGGTCATCTGTTCTAAAGGCTAATACTCAAAATACAAAACTACTGTGTATTTTCTGGAACTTTTCTTAGCTGCTGCTTTTTATCTGGTGCTGTTTTGTGTCAATCTAAATCCTACAGTACAGGCAACCCTATGCTGTAGCCCGTAAAAACCTCAGAGTTACGGTATGTTTTTTGTCAAAAACCCCTCTGAGTGCCACTGCATGGATGTGTGAATGAACAGTAACTCTACAACATGTTTAAATACCAGTAAAAACAATGTCTATGGAAACTTGCTGTGTGACATAACAAGTTCTGATATGTTGTCACGTGTTAAATGCTGTTCTTATTTGTGCAGTACTGTTCTCTTAAACCTCTGTTGCACTATGCAACCACTGCATGTCACTATTAAGACAGAGCAATAGAGAAAGATTTCATAAAGATTTATACATTTCTAGTGGAGATGGATGCCACTATCAGCCAGATAAAAGCTGCCCCCATACGTACATATTCATTTATTGTTTAAACCCCAAACAGTTAAGAGTTCACAGTCCACTCTGTGCTACACAATTTAGATTGTGTAGGGTTTTTCATGCATTTGTTACGTATTTAAGTGTGTGTTAAACCATTAGATCCTAAGAAAATCATAGTCATTCATGATTCATTGAGTCATTCATATCTGAAAGTTGTGCCCTAGCGCCAGTGTATTTTCTTGGGTTGAGATATGTTCCTCCTACAAAATATATAAAGTATTATCCATGGGCAATTACCCGCTTCTACCCATATTTCAGAGGAAGCACTTTTAGCAATATAAATTATTCATATTATATAAAGCAGCATACAAGTGGTGTACTCTGTCAGAAACTCAGACTTTTTTGTTGTGTTTTGGGTTTTTTTTATTTAATCTGAGGGCAAAATTCTCTTCAAATCCATATGATAGCAGTTTGCTTCAGTATTTTGGATTCCTTAGGTGTGCAGATTTCCAACTGGTATAAAGGAAAAGACGTATGTTAGTACAGTAGATAAATGTAATTAAGAATTTAGAGCAGATCTGAGAGGAAATTTTGGCCTTACAGGAGTATCTCATGCTTTCAAAGGCAAGTGAGGTTAATTAAACTTCTATAATTAAAGCAATTATTGATGCTAGTGTATTTCTTAAACTGTAGGATGTGGAGAGGCTTCTTGTCTCCATGTTTTGGTGCAGCCCCTCCTGCTGTGGTCTGATTCCATGCTAAGACCCAGGTCTGCACCATGTCTCATTGCCTCTTCTCCCATTGCACTGGGGAGAAAAGCAGGACTTGATCTGGAGGGGAGGTTGGTTCCTGACATGGAGAGCTGGGGAATCAGGACCCCGCCTCCATTAGTTCATACCTGCTGCACAAACACAATGACAAAATCAATGCAAGTTGTGGCTCCTCTGTGCCATGTTGGACAAATATAGATTAAAAACATCCCCACTGTGAAGTGCTTATGCTCACACCCTAGATAGTACACAATATGATGATATTTGATTGCCCTCAGAAGTTGGATTATATTTTCCCACCTTTGACCCCAATTTACCTTTTCACAGTCATTTTGCTATGAATTGTTTTAACAAGTGTTCACGGAGCAGTGATGGTGATCCTTAATTGTACTTTTCTAAGGAAGTTAGGCGTCACCATTGCAAGGACTATAGCAATCATAGTAATTCACTGGCTTTGTATGAAAACCTTGATACTGATCTTATAAATAGTTCCTGCTAATGCATTTTGGGTGAAATGCTGCCAGGTTTTAGTGATGCAAATTAAGATGACTGTAAAATTGTTACTTAGCGATTTTGTTAAATGTAAATTTGCAGTGTTGGATAGTGTCATTCTGTTTCTTGCCGTATGTTCAAGCTAACAGGCAGAACCACGCTCATTTGTATAATGTTAATATCTTCTTGCTTAACTTTTATAACATTCTGCACAAATTAACGTAAGATCCTAATAATCAGGCCAGCTATTAAAGAATTCTGTGATGTGTTCCAAAATGAAGTGTGTAACGCCTATTGGGTTCACACAATAATTACAGCCTGACTGCCGTCTGCTCTTCTCATCACAGTGACACCTGCTAACAAATATGTTGCTAACTGTGTTTGCAGCATTACAAATAGGTAGATGCTTATTGGCTGCTATGGGGCGAGGGTACTTGGCCTGTGTGCTTACCAGTGGAAGGTGATTTAGCGAGTCTGCTTTGATGATTTGGTTTTCGCAGTGTGAGATTGTATTTTGCACCCTAGAGTTCCCAGGTATGGTGTCACAGTGCAGATACTTCTCTTTTCACCTCTCCCTTTTCCTGCTATAGCGTCCTTTTGTGGTTGCAGGGTTTTTCTGTTTGTTGGCACTGCTGCTGAAAAACATTTGAATGGTTTGGGAAGCTGGGGGCCAAAAACTTCCTTTTATATATGTCCGTGTGCATGAGAGTGTGTGTGTGAGACAGAAAGAGCAAGAGAGAAAGAAAGAAATTCCTTCTCTACCATCGCAGATTTATGTGTTTAGTGTTTAGCTACATGTGAACTGATATGCAATAAAAATATTAGACATATCTTTTCAGAAATGATTGCACACCCTTTCTGGGAATGGTCTAATGACCAAAAATGTGTTTCTGCAAATACTCTTAGATAATAAAAATGATAATTGTAAAAACTGGTGGAATAAGTTCATGACACATTAAAAGCATGATGTCTAGTTTCATACAATGCACAGAGGCATTCCTGGCCCTTACCCTACTATAAACAGAGTCTAAGATTTAGATTCATGTTGGAATGTTAAATTGGAGAAGTGAACTATTCTGATACATTTTTGTCTTCTCTTTTAGTTATTTGTTTGTAAGTGTCTGGTTTAAATTCCAAATATAAAGCCATAACCCAAAAGTTAATAGTATCTTCATTAAACACCAGCTTCATGTTCCTTGCTACAATTCAGACAGTCAGTGATTAAATACCTGCAATGAGCATACTCAGTGAATAGCTCTTATACAGCTCTAGGACATATGTTGACTTCCTTACTGCTTCTCACTTTTCCAAAACTATCCCAAAACTGTCTCAAAATCAGGCTTTTAGGTCTTCCAACAGGTATGACATTTGAAAATTAAATTTGCAGAATGAAACTTAAATGTGCATTTGTAGATGGGATGCGAATAGGGTGTTTTAGAAAGGGAGGGACTGTCTGATATCAGGAGGCAGATAGATTCTTGAAAATGATGGAAAGTTACTTCCAATCCTCTCAATTTTCTTAACAGTCCTTCTGAATATGGGAAAGCTCAAACGAACACACAAGCTTAGACAAACTGAATATTCAGTAAGCTGCCAGGGTGTCCAAAATGGGAAGCTATGAAACCATGGAAGTGGTTTTTCCATGAAACTATGTTGTCCTTATAATGTAAGTTTGGTGATTTGGGCACAGAGCAGTCTGAAGAAACAGTTGAAATTTGACTACAAAAAAAATCTGGTCAAAAAATTTGCAATATACTGATGTATATGGTTGTTTTACCAGTGCATAATGGATTGGGAAAAGAGCTGAAAAAAAAAAAAGAGTTTGATTTATGAACAGTTTGAACTCAAAAGTAACTTTCAGTTTAGCTAGTCAAGACCTTCAAGGTTTGTCTTGCCAATAACTAGAATCTTGAACTTTTGTAGTGTGAACACTTTAAAGAGTAGTTCAAGTTATTTTGATGTAAGATGTAAAAGTTGCCCTCCTCCTGACTCCACTGTCACTGAATTTTACATTTCAGCTAAATTCTGAAAGTTATAGAAAATAGAAAAAAAAAAGGCTCCACATTCACTTTGGTATACTATGGTCAGTCATGTCCTATCAGTTTGTGTGTTATTGAAGGATAAATTAAGTCTGCTGTTACATCCCTGCAGCCCACTGTTTTCAGATGATGCTCTCCTGGTAAAGGAGACTGGTGAGCCAGGTGTCTCTGAACACTTTGAAGGTGATGAAGAAGATTGAACAGAATCTTGGTTATCATTTGGCCTAAGGATTCTCTATCAATTTGAACTATTTGAACTCTTCCATGGTTTCCAAACATGGAATTTTCCCATGCGTATTTTATATTTCAAAAAAGTTTCAAGTCACTCATTGTGAAAAACAAATGAACTGCCAAAGAGCACCAAACACTATAAAAACAATATGTTTCTTTCTTTGCCTTCCAAATAAGGGTCATGTAAAAAGGCCAGAGGTGTGACCAAGGTCCTCCACATATCTGGCTCTTGTGAAAGGCCTTTCATGGAGAGGATGTAAGCAAGTCCCAGAGGCTCAGCTTTCTCATTAAACAGATGTAATGGGTCTTCTGACCCTCTGAGCTTTCCACCAATTTCTTCCATCCCACTGTACTAAAGATAAGAAGGCATTTGTCTCTGCCACTTTCTGACATTTTCTTACATTATTTTTTACTCTGTCCTATATCTAGCTATGCAAAAGTGAAGCTGGAAAACTAAAAGGTAAAAATATCTAAACTGTTCCCAAGTCTAGTCCTACTGAGGACCAGTACTTACTTAGTTAGAGTCAATCATCCTAACATCCGTAAGGTAAGGTGGGAATGACAGATGGTGGCATGCCTCACTCTAATTTTAGGTTTGCAGATAGATTGCCTGCTTGGCTCCTCTTCCGGCTCAGACTGGACCAGGAACAACCATTCCCTTGGTCATCATGTTCAGAAGTTTAGGAGGCTTCCAAGGAATTTGATATTAGTAGAAGCTTATTCTCAATACCCAGAGATGCATAAAATCCCATGGATGTAGAAAAGGGTTGGTGTTGATCCTGATATATATGCTATATTTTATTGAGGACTATTTTTCATCTATTTGAACTATGTAAGTGAACTTTCAAAGATACTAAATGACTTTTCTGCGGCACCTCACTTTATGAATATTCTAATTTAACCAGGCTGATTTGTAATTTTTCCATTTTATTACTGAACGATTTAAGATCAAGCACATCAAATGTGAAAACTAAAACCCAACTAAACAGTTTGAGATTTAGAAAATTCATGATGGATTTTTAAATCCAAGAGAACAATTGGTTTCTTAATCTTATAATTTGTTCTTGATTCATATTTCTTTTCCAAAGGAATTCTTAAAGGATTTAAATTTTACAATATTCAAAGGACAGAAATGTTCAGGATTTAAGTGATTTAAATTCACACTCAACAGGAGACTGAATGACACAGGGATTGTTGTTGGAGTGTGCAGTCTATCACCTCCATGGCACTGGGCCTATCCATCTTTCTAGGTGCTTATGTATGTCCATAATAGTAGAATCTGTTAGTTCAAATCAAATACAGAACAGATTGTATTATGTAATGGCTAATCGGAGGTGTATGGCAGTCAGAATTAAGAAAAAATACATCAACACTTGCCAACAGTTTTCACGCATTAGAATGTGAGACAGCTCAGTTATTTCGTATCGTAAGCATAGGTAAAGAAACAAAACTGATGTCAGACATGATGGTGAGAAACTGTTGGCTTGTTGATGGAAACAACTCTGAGGCATAACTTGGTGGTCCAAAACTTGGTGTCCACATCAAACAGTTCCCCTTCCCTCTTCTTCAGGGACACTAATTGTCAAGCTCAGCAAAGGCTCCAAGGACCGAATGAACATGGAGACTGAAAAATGTGTTCATCTTTGGAGGTGCCATAAGTAGGTCAGGGTTGAGACACGTTGACAAGATAGCTTATGGAAAATTGCATTGCCTGCAACATATCTGTAATTTGGATAAACTGAGGAGTTCAGTCCTATATAATGCCAATCCAGCTTCTTTTACAAGGCTGAAATAAATTTTAGAAGACAAAAATTCATTGCTATAAGTTACAGTAAAACACCTGGTTAATTTTAAACAAACCATTTACGTTTCTAAGCTACCTAAATTTAGAGTGCCTTGAGTACTTTTCCTTTATCTTCATTTTAACATACTGTAAATATTATCTTCTTCAGAAAATAATATTCTTTCATAATTACAGGTTCAGCATTGCCTTTTTGAATAGCATGTTGGTCAAGAATGTCTGTCTACATGCTACTCAGTTATTTCACCTCAGCTACTGTTGGTAAAATTACTTGGGTTTCACTGATCACTCTTTATACAATTGTTTCTGATAAAATCAAGATAAGGTAAGTATTTCAGGTTCAGAGTTTGAAGGCTTGATATTGTTAGAATTATTATAGGTAAGAGGAATTTTTTTCTGAAGGGTCCTATAGATGTAATTTATCATTTAAAAACCCATCAGATTTACTCACATGAATCAGGTTTGGGTTTGGGTTTTTTTCATCAAGAGTATTGAAATGTTATTTTATCCAGAAAATGAAAAGGAGTGTCCTCTATTCTATTGAACCATTTAGCTCAATGTGTCTTTCGAACCTGTTACCCCAGTGCTTAGCATCCTGATTTCCCAATCTTGCAATTAAATCATGACCTTTCCCACCTGACACATTTGTTGTCTTTAATAAAATCTTTTTTTTTTTTTTTAAGACTTATGGCTCAAATGTCATCTCAAGTCTTATTTCCTATTCCTTGTCTGTAATTTGGCCAATAAGAATAGAACCCAGAAAAGATTAATCATTATCAGTTACATCCTTTAGCTCAGAAGCATCTTGCATTGGCAAGAAGCTAACAATTCATGAGATCTTTTCCACCTCCACCTTCTAAACTGTATTAATGTTTAGATCCTGTAAATCAACTGCAATAGAAAGAGTGTCTCTCTAATTAATGGCCTAGATGTGTGTCAGATACATTGCATTGTAAAAAATGCTCTATCCCATCATATTCTTTCTGAGTCTGTAATATTGTATGCTAAATAGTTTAGGAACACAAATATATGACTCATCTTTTTTATTCCTAACCCTGCATGAAAACCAAAGTGCGGCTGTGTCAGAGGGATTTCCCTGCAATCAGTGCCATATAATCACAGTAATCTTTCTTCTTCCTTAGTCCTCTGGGGAAATTACACTATTCTTTTTGGGAGCTTATTTCTTCTCTGGTACTGAATCTGCTATATTGATTGGGACATGGTGGGATGGGGGAAAGAGGAGACTTTTAGAGAACCATAGGTCCTCTCCATCTATGTCTTGCTGACCAAAATGTAAACAGAGTAAATAGCAACACTAGATACCTGGTCTTATAAAAGAATATGTTTCTCTGATGAAAAGGATACTCACACACTTGTGTAAGGAATATCACCACCCCCTTTCATCCTTTTCATGCTCATTTAAGTCTCATATTCAACTCAAATCATCTGCTGGCCAGCCTCACAAATTGACCTTAAGATGTTAAGATGTTTAGCTTAGCTGAGATAAATATACAGAATTCATATGACTATTCAAATCACTCATTCCTTTGATGGGTGGGAAATTTCCTGAAATTAGACTTTCTTAGAAAGATCTAGAACTGTGACATATAATTTTAGATAAAAATACTAGCATAACAGTTAATCCTGTCACACAGGCTTAGAAGACACAGAACCTGGATGCATGCAAAAAGCATGTAAAGGTTATAAGAGGATAAAAATGTATATATTCAATACTAAAAATGTGCAGAGATTTTGGGAGCAGGCAGACCTGAGACCCGGCTTTGTCTTACTTGAGCTCAAGAAGTGGGTCCCTGTGAACCTCATGAGGTTTGACAAGGCCAAGTGCAAGGTCCTACACCTGCGTTGGGGCAACCCCTGGTATCAGTACAGGCTGGGGGATGAAAGGATTGAGAGCAGCCCCATGGAGGAGGGCTTGGGGGTACTGGTGGATGAAAAGCTAGACACGAGCTGACAGTGTGTGCTCGCAGCCCAGAAAGCCAACTGTATCCTGGGCTGTATCAAAAGAAGCGTGGCTAGCATGTCAAGGGAGGTGATTCTGCCGCTCTGCTCCACTCTGTTGAGACCCCACCTGGAATTCTGCCTCCAGTTTTGCAGGTCTTAACACAGGAAAGACATGGAGCTGCTCAAGTGAGTCCAGAGAAGGGCCACAAAAGCGATCAGAGGGTTGGAGCACTTCTTCTGTGAGGAAAGGTGGAAAGGGTTGGAGTTGTTTAGCCTAGAGAAGAGAAGACTCCAAGGAGACCTTATGGTGGCCTTTCAATAATTAAAGGGGGCTTCTAAGAAAGATGGAGACAAACTTTTTAGCAGGGCCTGTTGTGATAGGACAACGCGTAATGGTTTTAAGCTAAAAGAGGGTAGATTCAGTCTAGATATAAGGAAGAAGTTTTTTATGATGAGGTTGGTGAAACACTGGAACAGGTTGCCCAGAGAGGTGGTAGATGCCCCATCCCTGGAATCATTCAAGGTCAGGTTGCATGGGGGCTTACTGCAGGGGGGTGGACTAGATGGCCTTTAAAGGTCCCTTCCAACCCAAACTATTCTATGATTTCATGATTCTATGATTCTGTATTGAATACAGGACAGTTGGTCAAATTCAGTAATTTCTTGCATAAAGCAAAGTCTTAATATTGTCCCAGACATCCTCTTCAGGGATCCAGCCATTTTGGCTGTAATGATATACCTATTTTAAAGCTCAGTCTTTAACACATTAAATACTGCATGATATTGAGTACTAAACTAGTAATAAATAAATCAAGGTTAAAAGAACGCTAAAGGGGCAAAACCAAGCAGTTAAATGAACAACTCAACACACAACACCATGAAGAGCTCATACAACTGAAATGCAGACCTGAACTCTGTGTACATGTTAGAATACAGACTTTGCATATTTTGATTCTTCCTGTAAATCCATTTTATAGAGAAATAAACAGAACCAAAAAAATCAGTAAAACAGAACATAGGAGCCATATTGCTGGAGGTTACCAGGAACTGGTGCGCTGGTAGCATGACTTTATGGCATGAGTCTTTGTAATGCTTTTGGACACATGATCTTACTACATACTTGTGTGTATATCTCACAAATACATACCCCTATCTTTTAAGCCAGATGTACCTTCTAGGGCTGTAAATGTTTATAAGTCATAACACAGGGCATAAGAGGCAAAGTAGTCTCAGTTTCCTGGTGGTGTATCTATACAAGCGTTGGTTAAAGGACTCTGCACCAGTGGGGAAGGAAAGGCAACATGGGATCTATCTACCCAAAAGCATCTCAGAGAACTTTAATTATTGTAAGATAATCTCTCTTCCTCCATCAGTGGTCCACCTGGATCCCTCTGTAGGCAACCACCAATTACCTCACAAGAAGACAGGCAATAAAATGTTTGTCTAATTAACAGCTCTGGGGGGACTCATCTAGAAGTTCTTAGCCTGAAGCAATGTTTGGTGAACATATGAACTGAACTCCAAGTAGCTGCCCTGCACGGCGCAGAAGTAGGGATTTCCCTAAAACAAGCTACAGATGTTGCCTGAGCCTCAGTAAAGTGAGCCTTAATTGAGAGGGGAGGGACAGTTTGTTCAGTGCATGTGAGACCCTCATACAATTTGAAACCCCTTTGAGGGCCTCTGGGAAGAAAAAAAATCCCCCTGGATTTATTACCAAAAGCTACAAAAAGCCTGAGAGATTTTCAAAATGGCTTTGTTCTAGAAAGATGAAAGGACATAGCTCTAAGAACATCAAGTGTATGAAGTTTAGTCTCTGTGGGAGAATCATGAAGCTTGGGAAAAATACTGGTAAATGCATAAACTTATTTGAATAAAAACCTGAAACAATTCTAACAAAAAAAAATTCTGGACCATAGGGAATAAGCTGATGAGGGACCTACCAAAGCCTGCATTTTGCAGATTCTGCAAGATGAAGTGATAACTACAGCCAAGCGCGGCTTTTCTGAGAGGTGATGAAATGATAAGTTCAGAAAGAGGAAAAACACCACAGTATTAAATTCCAGGTAGAACAGATAAAAATATGTGAAATTTTAAAAAGAATCTGAATATGGTGAAGTGCGAAAGATTTTAAACTGCAGAAATTTGTGAGGACAGCAGAGAAAATACAGTCCAGTAGAGCTGACATGGATCCTAGCATATGCTATAGAATTTACTGGGGAGCATTTCTCAGTTCTTTCATCTTGTTTTCTCCTGCCTTCTATATTTGAATATGTGATATATGTATGCTTTATTATATAACTTGTCAATATTTTATGGAGTTAGGGTGGTACAGGGAACAAGGACAAAAGAAAATCTGGTTCCATTCTTAGCTCTGCAGAGCAGCTTTGGAAAAGTTACTTTAATGTTCTATGCTTTGGTCTCCAAATGTATAAAAGGAAGCTAATAATAATGATCTTTTTGTATGAAGTGTTTCAAGATCTCCAAATAAAAGGACAATATCAAAGCATGGCATTATTATTATTATTATTACTTGAACTGATTGAGATATTTCAGAGATAATACCTAGTTATTTGACAGGAAAAAAATTAAAAATGGAGAACAAAAGATCAGAAGATTGAATGTATCTCTGAATAGACAGGAAGAAAAAGCACTTCCTTTATACGCAAATTTTGCAGACATCTTTTTGTCCTGGATCAAAGTCTCTTGAACTCCTCATAAATAGCAGGCCCTTAGTGAAACTGACTCTATGCTATCAGGTTTTGAGATGGGGGTCTGGGAATAAGGCAGAATTTCTGTCTGTAGGGTAATGGTTTTTGCTAGAAATTGCTCAGGACCTTGTGAAGAGAATGAATTCTAGGAAGAAATCTCGAAGCATGAGTTCTCCTCCTCCTCCATATAAAGTGTACTTTATATTTCTAAATCCTTAGATATTAAATATTTAGCCCATGATGAAGGGATAGTAATATGAATAGTTTCAGCATGCTAGTTCTGCACAAAACCTAAAGGCCAGTTTTAGTTAGTTGACTAGCTTATACAGTTCATTTAAAAGAATCTAGTCTAGTTCTGTCTGAGCACAGATGCAAGGTAGTACCACAGCAGCTTTCATGGTAGATGGATGCAGAGCAGTAAGCAGTTATGAACCAGTAGAAAGCTATCATTGAGAAATGATTACAGCATTGGAGACACCTCCTTTGATATTTCCATCAGAAATCAACTTTAGATATCATGCCTTCTGACATCTGCTTAGCCAATGACTCATGAACTGAACTGCTCTCTGGTATATGTGATTCCTGTCGACAAGAAAGCCATTTAGCCTTTCGGTATTCACAGCCACAGCTGACACACAGGCAAAGCAGATTTTAAAGTCTGGAGCTCAAGTGTCAGCCCTGAGACCTGTGTCTCAGCACTCATTTGAGACTCAAAGGCTGATTTGTTTATTCCCTTGAAGGGTTATTGCATGTTTTCTCTCCTTTTGTCAGTAGGCTCCAGAATGACTTGTAACAGCAGAAAAAACTGTGTGGAACAGAGCAGTTTGTGGGTGGATAGGGCTGATGAAAGTTTCTGAGCTCTTATGATTAAAGCCTGTATACCTGCAGAAGAATCCTGTCAGAAATGTGCTTAAAGTCTAATTCTTTTTAACTTGCCTTTCTACAGAAGCAAGTCTTAAGCATTTGTGACTGCCAGTCTGTGTACATGTATCTATCTGACCAGACAAGTTTTAAAGAAGATTTTCAGCTGGCTGGCAGTTTTAACACTCATAAGATTCCTAAAAAGTTCATGAAAATAGACTGCTGGGAGAGAGGAGACCTTCTTGTGTCAACCTGAGGGAAAAATTTCAGACGCAACGAAATCCTTGTCAAACAAGAGAACCTTCCCCAGAGGAGAAGCACCGTGATGTCCCAATGGCACTAAGAGTGTCAGTCACAGCTCCTCCACAGTGAGGCACTGGGAGATCTGACCATAGTATACAAATCCGTGGGAAGCCAGGCTTCACTGATGGCACTTTTCCTGGACCTAATGCACAGTAAGACTGCTGTACAGTGCAAAGCTCCAGATTTCTTGTCCCGTTAGAAAGCAGAGAGGAGAATAGCTTGAGAGGTGATGTGGCAGCTGCAAAACAGGCACAAAAAAGGCCCAGGAGCAGATCTGACACAACTGCCTTGATCAATGTTTGCTTACGAATGAAGATTTATATTCCTTGCTTATATCAAGAACCTGAAGTGAAATACTGACCACTTTGAAGCTAGTGACAGATCTCCCATAACCACGATTTCATCCTGGTTCCTTTCTGTAGACTTATCTGTGATTCGTGTTATGTTAATAGCAAGGGGAAGTTAAAATGCTGTGAATCAGGAAAAAATATTTTACAGAGCTAGGTAATTTGAAAAACATCATTCATGTGTTAAGGTTTGAGCTTCTCCCAGTAATAACAAGAACTTGATCAAGCATGAACACTCCCTGGCTATCTATAGATTTGTACTACACAACCTTAGAAATGTCATTGGCACACTTCACAGTATAATCAATACATTCTTTTTAACCTTTGCGCAAGAAGGTTGGGTTACAGACTAAGATTGATAAAAAGACTGTCCTGCAGTGTGAAGGGTGCAAAATTAGAGAAAAAGCAGAATTGTGAGATTTTTTTAGTGTAATGCACAAACTGGAACGTGCTGTTTTAATTCCCAGGGTCTGCAGGTTTGAGCATGAGCTTAAGTCCAAACCAAATTTCCAGATTGAAAAATCCAGACGCCTTCTCTTCTCTGGTCCCAAATTCCATCCCCTTCTTGGAGGCAACAGTGTCTTGCCACTGTCCTCTACTTCATCTTGCTTTTTGTGCTCTCCATCAGCATTCTGAAGATCTGAATAGCTTCCTTTATTATTTTTAGTAGTTTTAATGTTTGGGAGAGGACTGCTGCTCCTGTCCCGCCCTCCAGCATAATGGAAAATGTTGCCTGTGATGGTATATCTGGAACTAGAAGTACTGCCATAGCCACTGTGCTGAGGTGAGAGCAGGAAGCGCCTCAGAGTATCTGGAGATTTTACCTAGCAAATTCCCAAAGGTTTTCTAGCAGCTGACCAACAGGAAAAAGAAACATTATAATGTCCACAACATGATGTTTTTTATGAATCTGAGAACAGCTGAAGTGCTTAGCAAGTATTTTTCTTCTCCTGCTGTCTTATTAGAGGGCAGGGAGTTCTTGACTGTTGACCCTGTCCCCCATCAAAAAAAAATCTGCTGTGCCAAAGGAAATGTGCAAGTGACTGTGATGGGACCTTGTAATGACATTTCAGGATTGTGTCTTGAATATTGGCATTGAATACTTACAGCACATACTGAGTGAGCCCAAAATGGAGCCTGATCCTGTCCAGCTATAAAGACAGGTTCTCATTCCTATTAAAGCTTTTAAGTATTTCTCACCTTGTATCCTATGTCACCAGAGACAGATTTCACCACATCTTGGTCATCTTATTTTGGAGTTTCACTCTCTGGAAATGTTTGGCACTATATCATCTTTTTCTTTTTATTGTTGTTTAGTCTATCATAGGTTCCCATATCACATGTCCCAGGGGGAAATATAATGATTTGAAAATAGAAACTAACAAGATAAAGACTGGAATTTTTTTTTGAATGAGGAATGAAATTTATATATTTACTTGGCCCCAAAATAACTCTTTTTCACAAACAAACTAGCTTTGGCTACAGTCAATATTTTATTATCATAAACTGTTTGATGCAATTAATCGCCACCATTTGAGATATATATGAATTGCTATGAAAAAAAGTCTATTTTGATCATTTGTGTACATCTCCACAATGCAGTTGACAATTGTTTCCAAGGAAACTTCCTGTGAGGCAAAGGGTCATTTGAAGAAACAATGGTAGTACTGAAGTGAATGAACAGGAACTCATCAAATCTTGCCTTTTGCCTGCTGACCAATGTCTGGTAGAAGCAAGAGGCAACAAAAACTGAACCAAGCCTCGTTCTCCTGTTTTTCTGTGATTTGTTATCATACTCATTTATTTAAATGTTTTTAATATTTTTTGTTAAAAATGAGATTGTAAACTGTTTCTTGCCATCTTGAAAGGAAATTGTATGATTTGTGCCCTGTGCCTTTTGTATAAGCTAGTTTTCTAGGTGGTCTATAGCCAAATGAAATCAGCTTTTTATTGTTTATTGTTTCCTCTTTGCAGGTCCCATTATGCTACAGTTTGTAAGTGAAGGAAGGACAAGAGGCAAGAGGAGCTATCTGCAAATCAGAATCTCAGGAGAAAATATTTTAAATCATGAATGACTCAGTAGCAACTCACTTGCTTACTAATGTGCCATGAAGTACCAGAGAAATATTTGGCAACTGTGGGGGAAAGAATAGAAGCTAGAAAATAATTTTTGATTTGAGACGTTGTTCTCCAGAGCAAAACAAACAACTCATCAAGATTTCAAATTACACTTGGAGAGACCAAAAAAATGAAGTGCTTTAAATAACTGCAGGTCAGAGCCTACAGAAATGGACAAGTTAGCCAAGTAACTGCACTTGTACTGATATATGCATACCATTTTCTTTTTTTAAATGTTTAAAAGAGATGTGCATATTTCTATATTGAAAAGTTATGTACATGTTGATTTATAAATGATACAGGTTGTGTATATTGTGACAGGTGAGTGTTTTGTTTTAACTACGTCTAGTGTTATTATATTATTAGGTAACCAAACTTCATAGACTGTGTGTGTGTGCGCGCTTGTGTACATGCATACAAATATATGTCTATGGATATGCATACCTGTATATAGTGTTGATGGACAATTCATCTGCATGTAATTTTATCTTTTAAAAAGACAAAGTAATTGCTCATCTGTCAACTACAATACAAAAATAAAATTGGGAAAATCTTCAAGTCCTCCTGAAAATAAGTATTTGAAAGTCTCTGTGTTACGTTTTAGGTAATCAGAGTGCTCTGAGACACAAATATGTTCATAAAATTTGCTGTCACTATAAAACATTATAGTTAGTCATGAGGAAGAATGAAAGTAGAGAAGGTTAGGAAATGTATTGTTAATCCAGGAAAGAAACAAATATATTCAGCTACAAATCCTGCATTTAAATGAGGTAATGATATAAAATCTTTCATTCACTCTTTCCTTTTATATATATATATATACACCTTATATAAATGCATGTATATGCCTACATGTATGAATATATATGTACACGTGCACGTAATCTAGATTGCGAAGTGAGACAGTTGAATACAGGAGGATACAGAGTCATTTATGTTCTCATCCTAACATCTTGTAAAATTTGCTGTTTCTTTTTCCATTGCACAGTGTTTTGCACAACAGGTAAAATTTCAGAAGAAATTAATGGAAGAGCTGCTAGTGACTAAAATCAAATCAGTATTTCACCTCCACATGACATGGTTTGCTTCCTTCCAGCTAGCATTAAATAGCAAGCAACAAATAAAGATACATTGCAGTGGAACCAACCACAATTGTTTCTTCAGTCTATGTGCTTGACAAACACCCTAAAAGAAGATGTATAAGGATTCTTTTATACTAAATTTAGTATAGGAAATCTTTAATAACTAGAACTCACTATAATTTCCTCCTTTAGACTGTTCTGTTTCGATGTTTCATAAATCCTTGTATTGATTAGCTTTACGTGAAATGTTGTACAGCCCTAAACACAAGAAATTAAACTGAGTGACAGGTGAATTTTAGCACAGTCCTTCTAGCCAACACAGCAAAACAACAAAGCAAAAAATGAAACACATAAAGTATAAATCCAAATATATACAAGGGAATATTAATGCCAGTCAACTGTTAAAGTTCTGAATTTTACTTGCTGAGTTTCCAGAACCAAAAGCCTAATGGAGGAAAAAATCACTTTGTATGTACTTGTGGCACATATTAACACTTGATTATAAGAATTTACTGCATATAATAAGATGTGCAAATAAAATTCAGTAATATAGAACATGAAACAATGAAAAGTAAACTAGGAAATCTTCTTAACTGACATCTGAGATAGATAATTTATGTGTGAATCTTCTCCACCGAGATTTTTATGATTAGAAAGATAGAACGGAACGGAACGGAACGGAACGGAACGGAATGGAACAGAACAGAACAGAACAGAACAGAACAGAACAGAACAGAACAGAATAGAATAGAATAGAATAGAATAGAATAGAATAGAATAGAATAGAATAGAATAGAATAATTTTTCAGTTAGAAGGTACCTTCAATGATCATCTAGTACCGCAGCAAGATCTGTTATGTTTATTTCCTATGACTTTCTCCACTTCAGGTCTTGAACTTGATTGCTTGTGCTGATCACATTAAGCCTTTAAATTGCACTGTCAGAGCCCCATTTCCCCGCACTTTTTGGCCAGGGAGTTCCATGAAGTCTACATTTTATATACTCTAAAAATATTTGTGCTCGATTTTAGGTGTATGAGTAGTGTCAAATTGATGAATTACTCCATTGGGACCCTTTTTTAGCTGAAAATGTGTGAAAATTGCAAGAAGCCAAATTATTTGAGAAAAAATCTTTTCTTCTGCATCCTGAAAAGGACTGATCTAACATGTTGTGGGAAGATCTTGAACAGCACCATCATCAAGTGCTTTTAACTGATTTTCAGCTAAATACAAATTTAAACTGATATCATCAACACAATGAAAACAAACTGCTGTACAGATCACTGTATTTACAAAGACCTTTTTCAGAAGAAAGGCCTATCTGATGCTTTGTGCCTCAACAGGTCCAGAAGAAAAGGAAAGGGATTGGCAGGAACATGGGTGGGCATGCGTTTGCTCTTCAGAGAGCAGCTTGCTCATGCTTTTCCTGAACATTGAGCACTGCCTCTCTCCTCCTGCCCTGCTCCATCCTCTCCTGGAGCCACGGGCAGTCTTCTGGGCAGTGCTCAAGCTTCCTGCTTTGTTCACCACGGGGTGCCAGCAAGTCTTCACCCACTGTGGGACCCCTCTCTTTGTCTTCAGGAAGGTCAGTGAAACAATTATCAGTTTATGGCTCTCGAAGTTACTGGGGAAAAACATTCTGGGCCTGGTTCTCCTTGGTATGAAAGATTCTGTTGTCTAATTGGCAGTGAAAATGGCTATAGAGTAGGTATAGATTAAAGTTATGTACATTTAAAGAACACTATGGTGTTACAACTAGATCAAATGGCCTCATTGTTTTTTGTGACAGACTATTCTAGCAGCTCAATGTCTGTCAAAATTAGTGCTACATTAGCTGGGGAACGAACTAACTTTAGATAATGATATCTAATATTTTACTGGTTCACAGGTACAAGGATGTCAACCTAAGCAACAAGAGAAGTTAGAGAAGCCTCTATCCTTCTTGCACTGTGTATTCCAGCAATTCATGTAGCCAAGGAACTGAACAGATTTTGCCTCAGTTTGATATTATGTTATATTTTTTCAACAAACTAGAGTGTGCCACAACGTCCTGATGGTAACTGCCTACTGAAATGCTGTTCTGTTTCTGTCTTTGCTGTTTCAGGGCTTGAATGTGCAATGTGGTTAAAAATTGACTCAAAGTTTTGGCTTTGGGGAGATTAAATTCATTTTTGGCACAGAGCAGTTCTATACTGAATGAGGAAAGAAAGGACAAGAAAGTATTTCAAGCTTTAAAATGAATTTTTGTTGTTGAAAATTTTGAACTTGGCAAATAGGGAAAACTTTGAAGATTTTGATCAAGAATAACAATGAATGTTGTTTTCAGATTTTTACTGCTCTAAGTCTGACTACCTGCAAAAGTGAAAACTGAAAAATATTTGTTAATATTTCTGGAAAAAAAATCCACATTCAAGTTGTTTCTGATCAGAAGTAGCATTTAGAATTATGGATGTTCTCAGTAGACAAAAAGAAGGAGATCCATGTCTCCAAAGAGCCATCAACAGAGAGAAATAAAATTGTATCATGAAAGTTTTTCAAAATTTCTTATGCTACGAAAAATAATTATCTCACTACAGCTGTAGCACAATAAAGTTATTTTGAAATTTTGCAGTCTATTTTGCATATACGGATGTTTTTAAAATGGATTTGGTTTATATATGGACATTTTTTTATCCTTATGGACTTATTTTAGACACCAGACAAAATCTAAATAGTAAACAACTGAAATACTATTAAAAAGTTGACTTTATGTTTGAAAATATAAATCATATGCATAGAGAATTTTTAATAGATAACGAATTAAGCTATCTGCTGAATACATTGATGCAAGTACATAAATTTTACTTCTTCTTTGCTGGAGACTCTTGCAAGCAGTCTACACAACCTCCATATAACAGACAAAAGAGTGGAGGAAAGGTCTGAAAACTCTGTTAAGTTTGCAAAATCAAGTACAGAAAGGCAAGGTACCATTTAGGACCTGTGTTGGGTTTTCCCCCCAGAGTCATTAGCATTGCAATATATGTACACCTAGCAGTTCAGACTGGATTTGAATCAAGTAGCATTAATATTAAACTAGGCAGAGCACCCAGTGCCAAGCTTGTATCAGTCCCATGTTTCCACGTTGACATCAGGAAAAAAATAATACTTGGGCAGACCTAAAGCCTGAGTGCATGAACTGAAAATTTTTGACAATTTGTTCCCCCAAAATTTATTAAAATTTTGGCTTGACAGAAAGAGTTCAAACTGAATCAACATTTTAATCATGGTGCTGTGTTTATTTCCCAGTTCTAGGAAACCTTAAACTGGATTCACTGTGTCATCAAATGCTGGCCATCACCTCTCTATCCACGTCTTCTGATACAATCTTCACTTAGATAAAAAGATACTATTATTTTTCCCTGGGATCGCTTCTCCTTCAGGGCACAGTGTGCATCGTTGCTGGGTAATGAGCACCTCACTATTTAGCTGTCTGGCACCTCCTCATTGTTTTTCTTGGCTTTGTGCCTTATTTAGCACTCATTTCAAAACCTCTGCTCTGAAGACAAAACTATTAATTTTCTTGTGGCTTTATATTTTATAGTCTGTATGCTTCTCAGATATACATTAAATTTATTTTCATTACATCTTTGGCGTGTGAGGGCTATGATTATTATGCACATTGTCTAGGTGGAGAATTGGGGTACAGGGAGATAAAGGTCCAGTTTTTCCATTAACTCTGTGTTCCCAGCTAACAGTGTTTAAGATCTATTTTTTTCCCCCCAGAGATGTTAGCATTGCACTGTACAGTGTTTTATGCAGTCAAAGTACATCTCCCATTATTGATTTTGGTTGCATGTGTGACTGCTCCAAAGTTCTGTAAATCAAAACCCAAGGTTTCGGGTTTTTTTACTGAGGTACGCAGAAAGCATAAAATAAAGGTGTCATTCCCTGGATTCACAAATGCCTTTCACCTCCCTCTGGGACATTGCTTTTCAAAGCAGTTTGGGTCTCCCCTAAAGGATCACCTGTCCAAAGTTTAGCTTAAGTGACTTGACCATCCCCTTGGAGGAATCCTGTGGCAGAGGCTTGGATAGAATTAGTTGTCCTGGTCAGCATTTTTTGCTGTGATTTGTGCCTTACTCTTTCTTTTCCTGCGATCTCTACTTCAGCCTACACATCTTTGGACCAACCTAAACAGGATGTCTAAGGAGAGAAACAACCTTCATTACTTAACTCCGATTCATCCCTGCTGCAGGTGCATCCCATGCCTCCGATGATACAGGGGAAAAAATAACAAGCAATCAGATAATTAAAGACTGTATCATAATGCATGTACAAGGGGGTGTGCATGTGAGCATTAAGGTTACCCAGGCAGCACAGATTCTGGCATTTCTTACCTTTTGAGTGATTCAGTTTGTAACCTTGATAATTAGAGCTGATCAGCACATTTTTGGAAAATGCTGTTCTGCTGAAAGTGAAAACAGTCTGCATGGACGTGAGGATTTTAACCAACTGACTGTTGCTAAACAGACTGCCTGGGCCCTGCTAATTCACTCACCTCATTACAAGGTAGGCTCGGGACTCTTCCACAGGTCTCAGAGGTCCTGGCTCAAGTTGGCTTCTCAGGCATGTAACAGCACCCCCAAAGTTATGAGGTATAATTAGGAAGGAGGGAGAAGGTACAGTTTCACCTGGTTCTGGAAAGCTTGTATGTATTTTCTTAATTTCCCAAGCAATCCTGATGCTTTTTTGTTTTGTTGCTTGGTCGTGAACTGAATCCTGCTTCCCTTTCAGCCTACAGCAAAAGGGGCCATTGCTTGGTATCGCACTGATGCTAGGAGGGCTGGAAGTGACCCACTATTCAGTCCTTTGCTTCATGGGCTGAAGGACTGCTACTGCCCGTGGCCTGGGTCACTAGAGTGCTGGTCCTAGAAGGGGACAAGTTGCAGTGGCAGCAAGTTTCACAGGTATATACTTACCAGGAGTAGAGGAGCAATGACATTCAGAAAACTTCATTCGCATTTTAAGCTTAGAAGAGGATAGGCTCTTGCGGGCTCAGCCTCCCTTCAACCTCAAGGAATTTTCCTGTTCCCCTCTCACCATGTTTTGCTCCTCATCTCTTTTCCCAGTCCCATAATCCCAGTTTCATTAGTCCAAGTTGCCGCTTTCTAAGTGTCTCATTCCTGTTCTAATCTCCTGCCCTCACAAGTCTTCACCTCATCTCTCCTGCCTTTTCTCAATTTTCTTTCTTTCTCCCTGCAACTTTGTAGAGTAGAATGGCATCTCTCACCCCTCTGACTGCAATTCCAATATCAGTTTCTTTCTCTCTTTGCTGTCCCCATCTTCTGCCATCAACAAAATGGTTTGAAATCTGTACTCTAACTAAAGAGGAAGATTGGGAGAGAAGGTCCCAGGCTGGCCTCTACTCCCTCCTAAGCATTCTCCAGAAAGCCACTTTCACACCTCCTAGTCAGGGGCAGTACTGGCAGTGTGGCATCCGAGCTATTAATCCTCTCTATTTCACATGTGTAATTACCTTTTTTAAAAAAAAGATTTATGTCTTAGTAAATTTGGGTTCATACTCTCAGGTGCTGGAAAAGACACATCCGTTTTTACAAAGACTACTGTCCTTGTCTTTAAGAGAAATACAGTCCCAAAGAAGAATTGTCTATGTTTAGCATATGATTAAACTTAGCGTGAATAATTAAAGAAACCCATGCAAGTGAGTAATGAGAGAGCAACCTACAGCTCAGATGAAATACTCTGATGTGCAAAAAATAGAGTCAGGTGGGAGTGTGAGAAAACCCTGTGTTAACTACAAGTAGGAAGCAGAGCAAGATGCTATTATCTGTGGCAGTCAGTTATTCCAAATGAAAACTGAGAAAACTTACCCTTGATGAAAACAACTGTTCGCAGCACCACCACACATAAATCCTGACATCCTCTCTTTCTCAGGAGCTTTTAAAAAATGTTTTCCACCAGACTTCCCATAGTAGTAGAGCTATTACCAATGCCAGGCTACTTATGGCTGTAAAAGATTCATGAGGGATTTTTTACGGCAGGCCTTGTGACTCTGAAAAATCCACCCAACTCTTCTGTACTTCATTATTGAGGGATATGCATTCACTTCACACCGGCCCAAGCACTAATCATAAATAAAGTGCAACAAGCACTGCAAGGAAGTACACAAAGTTACATTTCAAAATGTTATGCATAATAATATCAAAGATATGATAAAATGAGGCAATAAGTGTGCACAACTTTAATAAAATGAAAACCCAATTAAAGTATAATCATTGACTTGCATTTAGAGGCTTTTTTGATATTGCATATTAAGTTACTTTGTTACTCTCATTCCCCTTTTAAAGGTTTCATAGACATCCCACTTTTTCACATCTGATGTAAGGTTCATCTCTGCTGCTAATAAAATAACTAAGTTTTTTTTATTTATTGTTTTAAATAGTTCCATGTCATGGATGTCTTCTCAATGAAATGCTTTTATAATGTCTTTTCTGCTGTGGTACTTCTGCTGTAAATTACAAGCCATACACTTTCTTCACCTCTCCCCCTAATGCTTTGAAATAACTGGGTTTAGTGTAAAGCTTTTCCTTCTGGATCTGCGTGTTTTCTCCATCTCACACTTTGCTTTCCCATCTTCCTAGCTGCCAGTATTTCTAAGCTTCTATATACGTGATAGTTTTATACAACTAAGCTAAACAGCATCGGTGGCCTTCTACCTTCTTATGTTCATCCCTGTCATCGTGTACACCATTCACAGCTTCAAAGGTTTCCCCAGGGGTCCTAGCACAGTAGAAAATCCTGATTATAAGTGACATTTGAGTGGATTTTTAGAATTAGTGTATTAACAATTATACCCAACCTTAGGCTCTTTATTAACAGTATCAAGACTGGAGTCTAGTGCAGAATTCAATGCAGCTGTGTCATCTTTTCATGAAAGCAATTTCCAGTGTATGCATTGATCTTAACAGTGATCTAAGGATGGGCAAAGAGGTTGGTACAATCCTTTTGCTAAATAGAATGGGGATCTTTGGCTTTTTCTGAAGGGTGAAACATGGTTGGAGTCAGTGAGGTTTGCATCATTTGAGGTAAACACCTTATTTGCCCTATACATTTCCATTCTCAATATTGAGGGCAGCCTGGGAAATATTATAAGATTTTGTCTATAAAGGGTTCTCTGAAATAAGTCTTTGAAAATCACCTAGAAATCAACTTGCACTCCTAAAACCAAAATCGTCTCTGCATATACACATATGATACGAAGCAGTAGAATGTAATAGTTATAGGACAGAGAGCAGTTGTAGATGCTCATGGCTTCATCAGTATAGATGAAACTATAGAAAATATAATTAGCAGGATTTTAACATTATACTAAGAGTTTTTCATCTGCTGTGACATTTCATCAATTTCCCTTACTGTTCTAACTGAGGTTAAGACTGAAGTCTACCAGCCCATGTGAGTATCTATGAACTTCAATATTTTGGTGTCAGAAGATTCTTATTTGCTTGTTTGTATGCCTGTATGCCTATTAGTTACAATCAAGTGAGTCTTTTCATAAGCTTGGATTAGAAGCTCTAACTGTGGTCTAAATGTAACATGGACTCTGCTACCTGCCTCTGTCAGTGTTTTATTAGTACTCCTGCTGTTCTATATTACAAGGAACAAATTTAAGAGTAATGTGCCTATTGAAAACATCTATGACTGCAGATGACAACTGCAGTGATTTCAGATATTGATTAACCTGTAAAAAATTAATAACTAGTTTAACATTTTCTTTCTACATAAGAAACACATTTGTTTTTAAGGGCCTGCATAAGAAAAAAATTAGGTAAGTCAAGTATCAGGACAAGGTGATTACTTAACATCTGTGACCAAGGAAAAGGCTCAAGGAGAGAAATCATCCAACATCTGCACTGTCGGTAAAATACTTGTAAAAAACACAAGTGAAGTGTGATTAATCACCATGGATGTATGATTGAGTCAATTGACTGTTACTTTTTCATGATGATTAATCAGCTACAAAAATTATAATTGTCCCACTTGTAGTGGCTGCATGCTGTGCCTGATGACATCATTTGGGCTACAGATACTCAATGAGTGGTTTTCAAAAGAATATGCAGATGAACTAGGAAGGGTGGGTGAGGTTAAAACTACATTTTGAAGATCATCTCTGGCTTTAGTAACCCAGACTTGAGATTGTTTTATCAGCTCACTGAATGGACAAATGCTCTGTTATCTGATTAATATCATCATCAGATTAAGCTAAAATCAGAGACATGAATTTTGTCATTTAACATTAATAAATAATATTTACATTAGGGAAACATTTGGAGGCAGAGAACAAAACCAAAATTATTTTCATGGCATTAGATAAATGAATGGTACACCCTCAGCATACTGTGTGTAGTGCATCTCAGAAAATAAAGAGCTTTCAAAATGGCAATTAAATGCTTAGATGAAATACTGTAAGTTAAGAAAAAAGAACTGAAATTGATTGCTTTAGAGTGGGGGGTGAATAGCAGAAAATGGTAAGAATATTGAAGATAACAAATGCATAGTGGGAAAAAAGGAGGGTTTCTATTTACTTTTTCTAAGAATCAAAGGCATCAGGTCAATGAAAAAGAAAGAAAATCCAAATGCAACAAAAGAGACTTAAAAAATGCCCAAACCAAACCAACTGAATTAATTAGTTGCAATGTGGTTTCTGTGACTATGTTTAAACTGTGTCATCTGAGAGCCCATGTCAGGTTGGGAACTAGACATTCTCCGTCTCGCTCCATCTCTAGCCGGGACGTGGTTCCCAGGAGAAACTTGACCACATTGCCTAAAAGCGAACTGCAGCCTGTCTGGGTCAGCCCCCAACCTGGATAATGATCGGGGAAGTGGGACTGTGCTATGGAATCTAGATATAGCCTTGAGATCAAGAATGTAATACAAATATTATAAGGATAGTGACAGCTCCTTTAATTATAACAAAACCCCTGTACTTTTTAAAGCATATATGCAGTCATGCTTTAGGGCATAAACCAGACACTTACTAAGGGTTTAAGAAGTAACTCCCTTTACAGGCAGGTGTTTCTACAGTTTTTTTTCTGACAAGGTTTCTTGCACCTTCCTCTAAAGCAGCCGGGATTTGGCATCTGTCAGAGACAGGGGACCACGCTAGATGGATCGCTGATCTAATCCAGTGTGGCAGCTCCTATGTTTGTACGAAGAGTGTGTAAGCTTCATAGCAGATATTGGTTTTGCATGTAAAGCCTGAAAATGTCATCAGACTGTTGAGTGGGTAAAGTGCAGCATTTTATAAACATACAACCCTCAAGGCTCCTAGGAAAAGATTGTTACTGTGGGATCTTGGATAATCTGAAAGAGATGATGTACTAAGATCTGACACAATAACCCAAATGATGAATTATTCCAGGCAATTTTGCCCCATCAAGCTAAATTCAAATATACTAATGGACTGTGCAAAGGACTATGCACTGCAAAAACCTGAACCCCTGTTCACTCACTGTATTTTAAATGTCTTTGAGCCTAGAAAGAAACAGTTACTTGCAGAGTACAAGATCCTGCTTTAAACCTAAAGTTCAAAGTCTTATTTAGGAAGAGAGATATTTTAATGGAAAAATTCTTTAAAATCCTCAGAGATAAGATCCTTGGAGGAATACTGTCTTTTACACTCATTTAAAATAGATTTCAGACTTCTTTCTACTCTGTTCTGAGCAAGCAATACCTTTCTGAGCTGTACATAAAACCTCACTAATGATCTCTAATGAAGTGCTTCTTTTTGCACATCCAGCATTTTTGCTCTAAAGTTCAAGAAAATAGTACAATTTTGCCAGCACTATTCCCCTTTAGCACACTGGCTTTGCTTTTGAACTATAGCATTAACAGCAAAACCACAAAGTATAATCCTGTATCTCCTCCTTATGTTGTTGGTATGTCTTACAACCTTGGATCCTAAAGTTTGGTTCGGTTTTATTCCTCAACTGTTAACCTTTATTAAAGAACATTTTTTAACAGCCACAGAAGAAGGAAATTTTATTTGCAGGGTTATGTTTACAGGAGATAATCTTGGTAACTTCTTGTATTTAGGTAAGAAAGGGAAACATGGGAGATCTAGTCTCTTGAGTTTTTCCTAGGTACCTACTAATTGTTAATTATTAGAGACTAACTAAGTCACTGAAGTGAGTCCTTTGGCTGGTGTCTCAAATGCTGTCATTTACTACTACACAAATCAGCCTAGTGATAGAGTGTCTTTAAATTAGGTTACAACCATGCAGTTATTGGACAGGGAGTAATTGATAAAACCATTAGTAACACTTGTAGAGATAACAGCTAGCAAAATCATGCAACCATAATTATTCCTAATGGATACATGCTATAAATTGTGGCAAGAAAAAAATCTTGCATTATCTTTCAATCAAATTTGACAGTCCTGGTAGATTACTGTAGACTAAATGCTCATGTATGAAAAAAAAATGACCTATCAGAATATCTTCGCTTTTTTCCCCCTTCTCCTTTCCCATCAAATTATGTGGTGGGGTTTTTTTTGGTTTTTTGGGAGTTTTTTTGGTTTTTTTTTTGTAATTTCTTTCTGCAGTGGCTTTCAGGCTAAAGAAAATGTAGTCCTTCTTATTAGTTGTCTTTACCACAGTGTTTTATATTTTCAGTCAGACACAAGACACGTCAAGACTTTTTGTAATGTGACAACATGAAAAGAATTACCAGTTTGAATAAATGATTCCAGGTTGCATTACATTTTTCCAACAGCAAAATGTATTCTTTAATAATACATAAAGTTTTATCTGTATTCTGGTGTTAACATTTGTTTCACTGAACAAAGACTCCTATTCTCAGTGTCCTTCCCCACCCCCTTCCGACTTTTCTCCCATCAAAAAAATCACTGGTTGTTTCAGTGAATTTTTTCCCCCTTTCTCTGCGAGTGACAAAGACCAGAAACTGCCTCTGTTGACTAAAAAATCAGACTTATAGGTCAGATATATAGCTTTATTATATCTTTTCCCCCTCCCCCATATGCAAGTTGACACTTCTCAATCCATGAAGGATTTAAGAGAAAATGGGCGAATCAGCAAAAAAAGAAAAAGCTAATTACATATGAAAAATGATCATATAGTAATAATTTCTCAGAAGCAAGGTGCATAAATTACTGGAGTTCTATAGTACTTTTAAAAATACTTTTCTCCTGTGGCTATTATTGCAAACTTCAAAAGTCACAAATAATTTGTACAATAATTCTTTTGTTCCAGGGTACCCCACATACTTTAATTTGGACATCTGTGTGTATATTATCACTCACTTAAGAGGGAAAGCATAGCTTAGTTTGAGAGTATTCAGAGACTTCAGCTCCCAGGTCCCTGGTTCAGTATCACCCATCTGATGCTTTATCTTTGAGACCGATGGAATACAGTCCATGTAAGAAAAACACTACCACAATTAGCATACACTGATGCTCTCTGACATCCAAGAGAGAGGGGCTGCCAATGCTGAACTCCGTCCATGCCCAGGAGAGGTGATCATTTGAGAATAAGGTTTGAATTATGGAGCTGACCACTAGTGCTGGTCATATTGTTGTTTCTCTTCAAGTTAACAGAGGAATCATGCTTTGTGGTGTGTTATTCAGAACCATGTTGCAGGTGGGACTCCGTAAAATATGTTTCCCACGTTGCAATATGTCTGAAGGGCAAAAAAGAGAAAGTGCCTTGAAAAAACACTGTTAAGCAGTTTTTCCAGTCTGGCTGTACTACGTGACTTTCCCCAACTTGTAAAACCACATGCTGTGCATCCTGCACTGAACCCATCCAATTCCTTGTCCCACCTCCTCAGTCCTTTTCGGTAGCTCCTCTCCTCCATCATGTTCCTACACTGCAGGGCACAAAAATGCAGCACTCGCAGAACATCGCACACCACAAATGGTACATTTGCCATCTGCCACTTTGTAGAAATGGAGGAACTTCTGCGGTTAACCTTCCGCATTCCTTACTGTGAGATGACTACTCTGGTCCATTTTTTACCCCGGAAAAGCAGAGACATGAAATGCAGTTAAGACTAAACCCCACATCTTACTGCAATGCAAGGAATTGTGGAGAGATTTTTATTTTCCTTCCGGGGGATTTTTATTTTTCTTCCCTTTTACTCTGACACAGAGGTTGCAGTGTACCTATCATTTCTGCATTAGCCAGACTTAGATTAGCTTAGCAATATTTCTTGGCAACTCCTGAAGTCACACTAAAATGAGTCATCAACATCTTAACAGCATGCCAAAATGATTCTGTTACTCCTACAAACAAGCACCCCAACTTCTTATTGATTTGCTGCATGCAGATTTAATGAAGATAAGTCAGCATTTACTCAGCAATAATAGCGAGCAGAAACAAAGTATTTGGCCATTTTAGAAATCTCAGGTGTTGCCTCTGCATGGGAGCAGGGCAAATTCATTTACCCAGTCTTGAGAGAGGATTTAGTAATTGCCTTACACTGCTGCAGGTAGGGCAGAAGAAAGGGTTTGGGCTTTGCTTTCCAGTGTGGGTGCTGCTCTGCTACAGTCAGGTGGTGACATGCTGTAGTCTTGCAAAAAACCCATTGTGTCCAACTCCCTGACTTGACAATCTAAATGGATTAGTTTTATGACTGAAGCAAGGACATCCCCTTATGTGTTATATGCATCAAATTTCAAGCAGGTAAATGCTATCCTCGTCTTCAATAACCACATCCACTTGATTTTTCTTTCTGAATGATTTGTTGAATGTGCATACAGACACATACATAAAATGCTGCTTATTACAATACAAAATTGGAATCCAGCCTAGACTTATGTGCATTTTTATGATACCATCCCAAACTATAAAAATTCCATTCAGAAATCGGGTTAAACATACAAAAATGTTTCAGTAAAAATCACAACTGAGCTTTTAATACTGCTTTTAATGGATTGTTAAATGCTTATAAACCAGCTTTGAGTATAACAAATTAACTCAGTGAAAATTAGTTCAGGTGTAACCCTTTGATTTTCTCATTGTCCTCTAAATTAAAAATTAACCACCCTGGCATGTGCACTATACCAGAGCTGTACAAGCTTTTAATATATCCAGACTCATACAAACCTCATACTTCCCTCGAGAAAGTTGAGTTTCTAAAGATTTAATTCAAGTTCCAAGGTCAAACTGAATAGATCTGAATTTCTCCTTAAAATGGGAGTTTCATTCCAATGAGGACTCGACTTCAATTTACTGCTTCTTCCGAAGTTGTGACAATATGGCACATAACATCACATGCGGATAGCAAATCAAATGCACTGACAGCACAATGCCAAAAAGGGTGCCCAAGAGCACGCTGTGAAGGCTAGTTGTGAGATGGGATTCCTTTTTTTTAAAACCCATTTTTAAAAGACTTTTCCAAATCACACGGTTCAACTTTTAAATAAATCCAATACATTTCTTGTGTCTTGCAGTGTCACAAGAGAAATGCGAAACAAAATCTCTCACCCATTTTGCAGGCAACAGAACTATATGACAACAATGTTTTCCTTTGTGAACACTTTATCTCTTTTTAAAATACACTTTCATGTAAATCTGTCTGTCTCCATATTTAGTTTAAATGATGAAGAAAATAACCACATCTTTTAGGGGACAGGTTCTGGCCTCCAACCAGTCTGCTTTACTGAGCAACTCCAGATTGAGAAATGAAGTCTTTTGCTTTTGTGTAGAAAATTTGTGGTGGATGGATGGAGCTATGCGAGTGGCTCTGTGCTGTGCCTTCCTTAGCTTATGGAGGGAGCAGGTTGCTGTGAAAGGAAGGCTATCAAACTCAATTACCAACAGACCCAAGTCAGCCAGGAGCAAGTTACTGATATTCAGGATTCCTCTAAATCGGGATGCGGGTTGGAGGTTCACTGTGAGTGAGTGAAGCCTTTTTGCTGTGTCTCAGACTCTGTTCCACCCATGCCATAACTTGCACCTGAGGATTAGGCATATGTGCCTACATTGTGCAGCGTAACACTCTGCAACAGATCTTATGCTAGGTCTCACCAAGCTGGTATGACTATGAAGCATGGCAAAACTCTGCAAAGAAACCAGCTGAGCTCCAGGAAACAGCCAATGTCATTAGCGAGGCATTCCAGCTGCACTAATGAACTGCATGTCTCAGCTGATGAGGCTGCTGTGCTGCCAACTCAGGAGCTGCTTTGATCAGACCCAGCTCAGGTATCTTTCCAAGGTGCTGTGTTTCATAACAACTCCTACTGGAGAAATTCATCATGCTTTTTGTAGCTCACCAGAGAATTAAATAAGGATAATGATCCTGTTTGACAGATGAGGAAATGAGGAGTCAGCTGTAACTAAATCATCCTTCTTTCATTGAAGTGGTAAAGCTTCCATGATTTGCTATGTTCCTGCTCATCACAGTCACTTGCCAAAGTCACACAGAAGGGCTGGGGCCAACCTGATGCAAAATTCCAGTCTCACAGCTCTCCATTCTATTCCTTTGCATTAACTATTCCTTGGGACCTTGTCTGGACCTTGTGAATTAGTGCTTCCCTGAGAGCTGTAGGGCATCAAGACCCTGGATATCTGCTTGCATCAATGTAGTAGGAAGCCATAAACAGGCACTGTAGAAGCTCCAGACAATGGATGTTTCATGTTCTAGTCCTTAGACAGTCTCCAAGGACATGTACACACTTCAGGTAAGATTTTTTTTTCAGTAGGTCTGCCAGGAGAAAAAGATACAAGCATTTGAGGCCCATGTTCACAATTACAGCACACCAAAGAAAGAAAACTTCACTTGAGTTACCTTCTGTTTGATATTTTCTCCACAGCCAAGTTGTTGTCCTTGGATAATTTCCATGCTCTTTCTGAATCTGTCCCACACTATGGAAATTAAGCAGTCCTCTGCTGGTTGGATATTGAAATGGAAATAGCACTCTGTAATAAGCCCTCTAATTTATTACAGTATTTTTACAAATTATGTTCTGCATAAACTATTTGCTATAAAATCTGAAAATGTGCCTGTAGCGGTACTTTACTGGGGGACTTGTATCTGAATTGGAAATAGTATGGGAAGAATGTGAAGGTGCGTAACTACAAGTCTAAGAACCACAAATTAAAAATCGGTGGGTTTCTATAAAAATAAAGCACATTAAGAAAAGCAATTTCAAATATAGAGGATAAATAGTAATGAATAACATTAAAGTTAAATTTAAAAAATTTTGCTCCATCCACTAAATGGGTATTTACATGATTATAAGAACTAATGTTATTAAAAAAAATTGCCAAGCTCTGGTCTCAGAAAAATAAAGAACATTTAAAGGCAAATAGAATATAACTAATGCAGCTGACTTTGACAAGAACCTTTAAAAAGTGATTCCAAAGACATGCTATCTAGACAGTTATCCAGGGCAGAAGAATATATATGTTTAAGAAAGTTAGAGACAACACTCAAGCTGCACAATGTTACCTTTGATATATATTATAGATGTGATATTGCTGTTCTTGAAAAGGTGGCAAGGTTGAAAGTATAAGTTCTGAGGACAAGCTGAACATCTAAATCTATGAAGTCTAGAAAGAAAAATCACTTAAGAGGTGATTTAATTGAAGTATTTAAAATTTTAAATGGAACAGATAATGTCAACATGAGGTGCTATTTTCAGACCAGCACAAGAAGATAGGACAAGAGGAACATAAATGGAAATTAAAGGAGAACAAATTCAGAACAGACATAAGTACTTGTCCATGATGAGAATAATAAACATGCAAAAAATTGGCATGGCTAGTGAGGATTTGAGGCAAAAGGGCTGGTGTCATTCTGATGGGATGTACAGTGGCTGTTCTGCAGTCAAGCAGTAGGGGCATATGCTGGTGAATAAAAACACTATGCTTCTCTTATTAATTTTCAATGTTATTAAAATTAAATCCAATTTAAAAATAGTCCTAGAGTTCTAAAGGCTTTCATTGCTCTTATTTATGTCAGGATAATTTTTAGGGGTTAGTCCCATGAGGTCCCAAGCTCACCCAGAAAGCTACAAGCAACCTTCATGAAGAGAGTGGAATGGAAAATATTCTTGTTTTCATTCAGTTCTTCAAATTCTATCTTGAAACTTTGTTAAGCCTTTCTTAGGAAGGTCTTTATAACATGTAGTACCAAATTAAACAAAATTATATGTACCATGTGATTCTTTAGGACAGAGATATTTTTTATAGACACTCTTGAGTGACTATAACAGTGAATACATACCCTACACATTTTTTTAAAAGGAGATATTAGATACTTCTCTGATTGATAAGAAAAGTTAAGATTTCAAGGGAATTTTGTATATGTGTATTCATTGCTGGAAAAAAAAATCTCTAAGAAAACCATTAATAGTCTTAAACAGAATAAAAGTATGTCCAATCACATAACACATGGTAATAAATGTCATAAAAACCAAGGAATCTGTGTACATGTAGTGTCCTTGCCATGAGATTATATATAAAAAGGTAAAATATATGGTGATACACTCTATTTATTTATCTGTTGCTGTTTACCCAAAAGACCATCAGCAAGCAAGGAAAGTTTTAAAATCCATACTATTAAAATGATGTATTAAAATATTAGCAAGATTGTGGGATTTCCACTGAGGTGATCATTGAAAGACAGATGAGTGACTAACTATAACTTTTAGACTAAAAAAATCAAAGTAACTCAGTACATTTGAGGTCAGCTAGAGAAATCAGTTCTTCAGAGTCCAAACAAGATAGATATAAGCAGCTGGATAAAGATTAGTGCATAAAGATGGACTGTATTAGAAACAATATTGCTCTACTTTTGAAAAAGCATGGCCATAAAACGAAAAAAAAACCAACCTACCCACTCCACTCTTGAAGGCAAATTAGAGTTGTCAGTGTAGAAAAAGCAGAAAAAATTGAAGAGTTAAGAATCTGAAGAACTGCCCGAAGAGATGTTAGTAACCATGAACTCTGGTATTTATTGGTAAATGTGATTTCTGTGCCACCCCCCTCCACCCCCACCTCCTGTTATTTTACTTTAATAAGTTTCGTGTGTTTCTATCCATCTGTCAAAATTCCCAAATAACTAGCTCCGATATAGTGATTTTAGAGGTTAGAATACTTATCCGTCTTTTAGGACAGATGACTTGATAGAACTCCTGTAAAAAAAAGAAATTCCACAGTAACTAAACAGGCATTATACACCAAGGGCAGTCATTATTAATTTTAAATTTGTTTAGGTATGGTAAAGTACATTTAGAGTACCAAAACAGCCTTAAGTGTGCCTTTTGATAATGCTACACACTAATCAGGAAGTCAAGCTTAATGGAAACAATTTCATGCTTGTAGCTTCAGATTAAAGTGTTTTCTGTGTCCTTTTCTGTCCCCCAAACCTGGAGAGTCTCCTGTGTGATGTCACTGCATGGCAGTGCTAAAACTCTTTTATTTGCTTCCTTAATGTACGTATCTCAACGACTGTTTAATCTTGCTTATTCATTTCACCGATGTATAATATTTGCACTGAAAATTGGAGTGACGTAAAATGAAATGCCATCTAACTTGGATGTGCACGCATATACTCAACTTTATCTCCATTTAGCAACTGGAGATTGTTCCAGACCCCATAGCCCCAAAGCACCAAAAACTTAAGGGAGGGGGTCAGTCACCTACAGTACCTGCAGGCAAAACAGTGAGGGTCGAGACAGTGACACAAGAACAGGAGGAATCCTTACAGTCTCTACTGTGATGAAGCTGTAGTGGTCCAGCTCACTCCCTCCCACCTCAGAATGAGCTACATTATTTACAGAGTTCACAGCAAGTAGTGGAGCTGTATCACAGTGTAACAGTGCAGTAATAGTTTAGACAAGACCCGTATTGCTCATAGTAATTAACAAATTTACTTGTAAATTCTCAGTAAATTAATTCAGTACTTAGGGAGTAAGTGCTATAATATTAGGAAAGATATAATGTATTTTTTTTTCCCTTTTAATTCATAACCAAGAGGTTGAAGTAATAGCTATAAGGGTTTTTTTGTCTTTAGCTAAGTCAGTAATTCTAGTTCAAGTGGGGGGTATTAATTAAAAAGACTGAACTTTGTGTTTGCCCTCCCTCACCAACATTTATATTTTCTTCAAATAGCACAAAGCAACTGGTTGATAAGGGAATGTTTCAGTCATTTTCAATTAGCTGTAAAGTATTTTTTTACAGTAGTCTGGTTTCTGGTTAACTGACCAACAGAACAATGATGGCTATTTTATACTGCAGAGACACTGCTGACAAGGGGTATAATGAGAGAAACTGTCTCAGATTTTCTTATTAACAAGTGTAGCCAAAGCCCCCGTTGGCCTCACTAAATGGGTAATAGCATATTACTCTATTGGTGGAAGCCTTTAGGAAATTACAGACAAAGTTGGTTAATTAGTGGGATCTGAAGTGTTACTTCTAATGCTGTCCCAGCTCTGCAGTTTTTCCTACAGTTTCTAATTATTTGCCTTTGAATAAGAACACAGGACTAGATTTCCCAACCTGATTATTTCATAAAATCTGAATGGATAATCAAGCACTACTTATTTCAATCAAAATACAGTCAAATTGAACTTAACCACAGATGTATGAATACGGCAGATTTGGTATTGATATTGATTTTCCAGTAAATCATCTTAAGTTCAAATGATCAAAAATCAAGACAGGTCAACATCAAAGAAACAGGAATATTGGCATGAAAGCAAGCTCTCTTGATTGGTACAAATTAAAAGATCATTTATTAGTGATTATGCTGTATAATACTGCCAGTGCCAAATGAATGCAATTAAGATGAAATGGGCCCCTGCAGCTACAGGGGTTAATAAAGACTGAATTCCTAATGATTTTTCCATTAATTATGAAGATGTCCACAAAACAGCTTTAACAAAGCTGTGGCCACCTCAGACAAATCTTTGTAATCTGTATAAAATGCCTCCCTTAATTGACATGTTGTTGGGATAATGTAAAGATTTAACAGCTCTGAAATCATTACATGCCAAATAAGGGTGCTCTGTGAAGAATGCACAACTTGGGGTGTGGAAGAAGTGCAATGCCTATAACTGTTTCGAATGTCTTGAAAAAATCCACAGTTTCAAGTCTAAAATGACATACTTCCTTATTAGTAACATTGCTGCACTTTTCCTGAAATCAAGAAGCCTTTACCTTCCCAGAGTGCTTGTGCTTTAAGGAGTCAAGGAGTATGAAATGGGAGAAAAAATGGAAAGACTGGACAAAGTGCTGTCATCCTAACACTGCCATGGGACTAGAGCAGCTGCCTCTACAGACACTTCTCTTTTGAGTACAAATTTGGCCCTAAAACATTGGAGATAATGAAGGAAAAAAGTCTTACCTTGGAAAGCTGCTTGCCTGGACATGCCATTTCCCAGGACTCTCTCTCTGGGGTCTCCTAGCCCTGGTGTGTGGCTGGCTGGGTATTTCCACAGCAAAAGAAGAGCCTGACCTTTCTGTGGGAAGGGTAAAGCCAGATGGTGCCTTTCTCTCCTTTTTTTGTTGCTTTTCAATGTAGATCCTTCTCTGATTGCTGCTGAGAGCAGGCTTGCCAGTCTTTTGGCTGTTTCTTGCTTATTCATGGGATTTCCTCAGGTTTTTTAACTGGTTCTTTTTCATCAGTTATCATCATTACCTCTCATCTGTCAGTTAGCCAGGAAAAAACCCCAAAAGATATAAAAATGAGAAGATTGCTTGGATGCTCGATTAGGCACCTGTTGCCTCTCAGCATTAAGTTAATTTCCCTGCTAATTATGCATGTTTTTCATACCCTCTGTCTCTTGGTTTTCTGTTTTCAAGATGACATCAGTTTTTACATGGATTTCAAAGCAATTGGAACTGCATGAAGGGAACAACAGATTATTTGCAGATAGGTATATTCTCAGGCAAAAGGTGGTTTTCGTGACAGGCCACCTTTAGACATTCCTTTAGACATACAGAAATTAAAGTCACCAGAAAGCTGGCTAGTTTTGCAGACATCATCAAATGGAGTGCTTTACATCAAAGGTGGAGACACAGTCATGTCTTCTCCAAACAAAACGAAATCCTGGCATTGTAGTGTGCAAGAACATGTTATGGAAGCAATCTCCTAAAATGGGATATTGGGAAGGTACAACCAGCCCTGGGAAAGTAGAAGAAGGAACTCACTGGAAAAAGCCAGCTGAGTCAGTAAGAATAAGGATAAATTAAAACTTTTCAAAATTCTTTGCACTGTTGCCTAATTAGAAAGTTAAACCAAATATTTCATGTGTGGTGATGTAAAAACAGAGCAGCTAAAGAAGATACAGCATTGTTAATTAATTAGGATGTAGTCAGGATTAAAAATAATCCAGGTAGGGCTCCAAAATTTTGGTTTCCAATGAGAACAACATCAGATATAGAGGCAAGCAGAAAATGCAAAATGGTTAATAGGAATAAGGGTTCCACATCAGGAACCAAAACTTCAAGTTTAATGCATTTTGTAACAAAGATATTAATTCTAAATTTTTAAATGAGCAGAAGTGTGAAATTTCTAGATTACTAACTTTGAGGTAAACTAACTGTGTTGTGCAAACTGTTGCATAAATTTCCTTGTTGAGAGAGAAGTTACAAATGTGCAGAAAATTTTAAAGGCTTCAGGGGACACTCAAGAATACAGACTGACTCCAAGCCAGTAAATTTCTTTGTCACAGCAAAGAGGAGACTTAATATGGATAAACATGAAGAAGAGTCAATACTAATTTTGTAGTTGGAAGTCAATGCTACTAGAGTTCTTCAAATAAATCAACAGACTTATGGATTAGTCTGTATTTATCAATATGATTAACATGGATTTCAAAAAATTTTGATAAATCATATTTTAGAATGAATTACCACCTGGAGGTTCCTCTTTCTGTCCACTAACTATAGAGGGAACATAGACACTTACTTGGGTTTGGACAACTGACTTCTCTCCTGGAATTTTTCAAAACCATGAAGGCTCAGTTTCTCCAGGAAATCAGGTCTTTGTGACTTTGGTGGACAGTGAACGTTTTTAATAAGGTATCTTTTTACAAATGCAGATTGTACAGGAGAAGCAATTTCTTTGCACCAGAAGAAAAACCTACATGCATTCTAGAGACCTTACTCAGTTCTGAATAATGTCCCAGCACTCTGAAATAGGGTACTGTTTACATGTAAGACCAATCCAAACCAGATTTGAAAAAGAATTGTGGAAAACAAAGAACTCCAGAAAAAATTTGAATGTATAGAAAGATCAGTACTGGAGCCCTAAATCTTCACCCTTCATTCGAAATATTTTGACCATCTCTGATTAAATTACGTAAACATTAAAAGACATATAAAGAGAAATGAATTGCTACGGTTGATACCTCTAAATCCTACACCTCTAAAAGGGTTTGAGCAAATTCAAACTATGTCTTTTGCCTGTTACCCACAAGGACTCTCTAGTTGAAAGCATTTAGGGTGAAACAGTCTGAAGATATTCAAGGAGTAGATACAGGAGCAGTTTGAACAGCATGGTGAAACTTATGCAATATTTAATGGAGAAAGAAGCCAAAGAATTTATTGACAAGACTGTTGGAGACTGAGACTATGGGGATGGGAACACTGACCTGCAACTGCTCACAGCTTCTGTTGTGGCTTGGAGTCCAGGTGCAGAAAATGGAAAGACTGACCACTTTTTTTCTGTACTCATTTCCCCACTTGCTTATGGCTCATTAATGTACCTCTGGGACTGTTGTTGTATCACTAAAATGTGCTCCTTCTGCCTACTTGCACATTGTTCCCTTGTTCCCTAAATCTTGTTCCCTAAATCTTGCTGCCCCATATGCACCAACCTGCCTTATCCCACTCACTGTTTTATATTATGGAACAGATCACTGTTCTTTGCTCAAAGAGTTTTTCCTCTAGCTTTCATCTTAGTCTAATTTTCTCCTGCTTTGTTTTGGTGATCCTGTGGTTTTGACATTTTCGGAACTGTATTTCCTCACAGTTCCCGACGTCAGTGCAGCTTTTTGATTTCTCTGCATTCTCTCTGGCTCAAGTGTCATATCTCATCTAAATCCCTAATGTTCACTAATTGGACTAATGATCAGTAATTATATGTACTGTGCAAGTACATTGGAATTTCCTTCACATGATTTGGGGTGATAGATCTGGAAAAAACTGACTGTGTGTTGCATGTGTAAAAGTTACAAGTGAATATCTAATTGGTCTCATCCTACAGGGTATTCTTACAAGAGCTAGTACTAAACAAAACCCAAATAATTCTGATATAAATAATCTATTTAAGTGTGAAATTGGATTTTCAACATAAAGATCAAATTTATTGACTTCAGTGATATTACATGAGGGATAAATTGGCCTTTTAGTCATTTTATTGCATCTGCAAACTCATACCTCATGCCTTATCTTTGTCTGATCTGCTATCAAATACTTATTCATACAGCAAATAACTTATTTGACTCTTTAGCAGAAAGGTACCAAATTCAAATGATATCTGCTAGACCAATAAATATGAAAAGGCTGCCAAATATGCGTGAATAAATCCCCATAATCTTACTTCTTAGATTTTCATCCATACAGGATATGTTAGGAAGAATATTATAGAGAAACTGGGTCTGATTTTGATCTCTGTGGTATAAATCAGGAGTAGCTCTTTGGTAGTCAATAAAATTACACTGTTAAATCAGAATAAGTGTTCATTTTTCTTTTTTAAAATGTTTCAGCACTGTTGGGTTAGCAAACATCTGAGAAATAGAAAAATATTCAGATTTCATTATGATTCTTTTCTTGCATAATTAAAAGATAGACTTTTTCTTGCACTAATTTAATTCTTGGTTATTATAGTCACTGATTTTTAGAACACACTGGGGGGCAGTTTTGCAAAGATGTTAGGTGAATCACCAGTGAACAAAGAATTTGGGGAAAGAACAAGCCTGTTATTAAACAAAAAGCTATTACTTCTGTGTGTAGTTGTACATGTATATTAATTTCAGGAATATTTATTTATAAATTTTTACAAATTGTACACATTTCACACTTGCAATTGATGCAGGGTTAAAATTTGTAGAGATTTTAATCTTCTTGGTGGTTTGTCAGCACTTTGCTAAGGTTTATAAAATGGTTGTGAATTATGTAAGGAAATACTATTTGTTGATGATACAAATAAAGAGACTGAGGAAGAGAATTATAGCCTGACATTTAACATGCATGCTCATGGTTATATACATTTCAGTCACACAAATCAAAAATAGGTGTGAGTACCTAGCATTACACTGAAAATGCAGCTATAAACCATGCTGTAAACTATCACAGGGTGTTAGAGTTACTAAAGTGAGGATCTGCAGCTGCAGATCTTCTGAATGAAGATTCAAATTTCTGTAGCTCAATGGCTGCTCTTGGGTTCTACCTAGTCCACATACTGTGACTATATATTTTCATATATATTAAATCCATATATATTATTTAGTCATCAGTTCTGCTTTATCTAGTTCCAGCTGATCAATATTCTGTGAAACAGCAGCTTCTACACAGGGAAACAACGAGCCCTAATTACCTTAGAGAGAGTATCTTACAGGTTCACTTCCTCACATCCTCCTCTCCTAAATAAACTTAAGAATTAAAAATCAATATCAGCATAACAGAGACTTACAGATGCTTTGAAACATCATAACAACTAAAGCTAGAAGTGGATTTCAAGTAGCACCTGCAGTGCCTACTGTCATTATGTAGACATACTAATACCCTCATAAACACGTAAAATGCTGTCAGATATTGGTGTTTCTGGTTGTGCTACATCTTGAAGCATAGCCAGTCCAGGTTTGCTTTCTCCTGACTGAGACCATACCAAAAATATGGATGAATTAATGTTCATTTCTTCTTTTCCTTCTAGGATTTGGGGCTGTTGTCACAAATGAATCTCATGACTCTCCTGCTGCTTGTGACCATTGTTGCTATTTAGTATATACTTAGAACAATATTTGAATTATAACAGTTTTTGCTTTTCATATTTATTTATATATCTGATAAAGTCTCTGACATCAGTTTCTTACAGCATAGACTTTCCTCCGTTACCTTTTCTGTTGAGTAAAATTTGAGCAGGTGACAACCCCTGGTTCTGTTGCTACCACTGTAATTTCCTGGTGCCTTATAGTGTGAACACCCAGCTTTCTTCTTTTAACAGTGTGTTTCTGTATTTTTAATCTGCTAGATTATGGGTATGAGAGCAAAATTTACATGTCTATTTACATACTTTCATGCAAACTGCTCAAATATATGTCTGTGAAAATATAGCTAATTGTCATACCGTACGAGGTCAGGTAGATCATGTTTAACAAAGCAGAGTTGCTACAACAGCTGCTTAGCAGATGTATCTTCCAGTCAGGATACCTGAGTGAAGAGGGAACAAATATAGGATGATACATACCATTAATCAACTTTTTACCAGGGAACTAATTTTCATAACAACAAATTTATCTAGCAGCAATAGAAAACAGAAATCTGAATCATGTGATCTATTTTGCTGAGCATTCCATTTGCTGGGATACTATCCTAATTCTCTCTAAATTATTTGATTTCTTGTTTTTTCAAAAAGAACAAGTTTCTAGAAATCTGTGCCCTTGGTTTAATGAAGTGAATGTGAATTGACTTGATCAGAGGGACAGAGAAATGTATGTATACCAGGAACCATAGTTCAGGATTTCCTGCCTTTTTAAAATCTCACTTAGACCACTGTTTTCCATTACAGATCTCTTTGTGTATTATCGTTTACCTCTGTATGACCTTAATCCTGAGTAATATGCAGAAATAAGCAAAGGGATGCTATCATCTATTACTGCTAAGAGTAAGTACTATGTATAATCTCTATTACGAAGGTTATAAAAGTCAACACTTTAGCTCTGGTTCCCTCAAGGGATTTCACACCTTTAAAACAGAAGGAAAGTCTAGGTGCTGAGTGCCTATGAAGAGAGTGCAGATCCTAATGCAACCCATGCCAGAGTGAGGAGACTCCTTAGGTCCCTGTTTCCTGATGCCAAGCAGAACAGATGATGATGCTGCACTCTTGGTAAAAGGCAGGAGTTAGCTTTTCCTGCTCTTCTATTCCTTTTCCTTTTCTTAACCAAGGCTTGTAGTGACAGGACAAGGGGTAATGGTTTTAAACTGAAAGAGGGTAAGTTTAGATTGGACATAAGGAAGAAATTTTTTACGATGAGGGCAGTGAGACACTGGAACAAGTTGCCCAGAGGAGCTGTGGTTACTCCATGCTTGGAAGTGTCCAAGGTCAGGTTGGATGGGGCTTTGAGCAACCTGATCTAGTGAAAGAAGTCCCTGCCCATGGCAGGGTCATTGGACAGGGCATCCAAGAATGAAATAACTAAAACCTGCAAGACCGATTTACTAAACAAATAAGGAAAATTTACACCATAATCAACAAAAGTTTTCTCTGTAGCTTAACATTTTACCTCATATCTGCCAATGTTCCTGTCATTAAGAAAGTTGGTGTTGGATTGTAATGGTTTATTTTCTCTCCTGTACTTAGTATGCAACTCCCAGTTATGCTAATTGGAGTTCCATGAATAAATTAAGAATATAATATGCAAGTAAAGCTGAATAGTATCTCAAAATGTCCTGAAAAGTAAAAGAACAACAACATTAAGGAGATCTGTCCTAACATATGTTATTTCAATATTTTACAAGGAAAGAAGTTACAAAATCATGCAACAGATGAGAAACAGGTGAGAAAAGGAAAAACAGTTGTCCTCCAGTTAAGATATCCATCAGACTCAAGTACCATTAACTCTGATATCCTTTAGGAGATAAATCCAGATTTACAGTAAGGGTTGAAAACAGGAAATGAAGTAGTTTGAACATTTGTATACAGGGATTCATTAAGATGATTCCTCTTTTCTTTCCATAAGAACAAAGCATATATCATATAGATATCACTGATATGCATAATAAAACATGCTGCATTACCAATTTTAAAATGTTTGCGAAATCTTGGTACAACTACATTTCTTTTTCAACTTCTATAAATATATTTCAACAGACTTGAAGCAGCTAAAGCCAGAAGCATTGCATTGAAATACAGACACTGTAGAAATACTGCGTTTAGAAACAGAATACAGTTTCCTTTGACTACTAAATAAGCAGTTAGAGTACAAGAGACCCTTACATTACACAAAAAGCATACTGGAAAAATACAAGGATATGCTGAAAATAAATATTAAAAACATTACATACATACAGGTCATTACTCTTTTAAGTTCACATTTTATAAAGCATGACTCTAAGTGAAGAGTTCAGACATGTCCTTGCCAGACCCTAGTTAAAATATTGTTGGCCAGACAACAGCAACAGCAAATTCTTCACAGAGAAAGATAGGATAAAGCAGTGAAAGAATCTACACTAAATACAATGTTCAGACCTCTCTCTACCTTTCACATTCTTCTACAAAGCTTTTGAAGGTCAACAAGGAACTACGAGCTTAAGAGACTCTCGCTATTCTAAAGCATGTCTAATGGACTATCTATTCCATTTTATAATGCTAGGGTCTGTTGAGTTACATACAACTCTGAAGGTTTTAAAGGAGCTAATATATATATAGACGGGGGCAAAAGCCCCAGTTTTCGTTCTAAAGGTGCTAGGTGTCACTCTAGGTTGTTGCACTTCCACCTCAGAAGCCTGGGTCTAATAACAGACAGGTGAATAATGAAATAGATGTGAGCCTTTCACTCTGATAAACAATTACAGTCCTTATCAATTGCTATGTAGTTTTCAACAATTGTCCATATCCTCTTTTCATAAAAGAACCAAGTATCGGAAAGATTTATTTTTAATAGAGATGTTTCTAAAAAGGTTCACAACCACTTGCCTCTTGTTTTTCTTAGTCTTCTGTTTCACTATTTCCATTTAAGAGAGAAGGTGTTTCAAGAAGTCAATCTGAACATGGTTAATAATGCTTCATTAAAAAAAAAAAATCAGATGATTTGTAGCATATGAATTGAAACTGAATATTAAAATTGCAGCGATATTCATAAAAAGTAAGATACAAGGCATATCACTTAATCCTCATTTACTGACATGTGCTGTTTGTTGGAGAAATAACACCTTTCATGTATTTTTCCTTTGTGTTAATTTAGTATATTTGTTGCAGAATCCATTGCATATTTCTTTATATTTCATTTCAAAGATAATAATAATAATAATCAGAAAATCGATTTCATTCCCCTTAGTTTTCCAGACCAGAGGTGATATGCTTACTTTTCAGTTTCTGAGATAGATGGTTCACAATTGTATAGTTTTTGCTTTACCATCTTTCCCATTTTATTATTTTCAGAAAAGATTGTATATATTTATTAGAATTCCAGAACTATACGATTGTGCCTCATGGGAATTAGAAATGTTTACCTTTAAAGTGCTGTTTTAATTCTGCCTCTCTTGATCTTATTTGTAAGTCAAGTTTCTTGTTCTTCTAGAGAAGACGTTTAATGATCTCTTAAAATTATTGTCTAGATCCATATATGAGCAATGAGAGCATCTTCAGAGATGATGAACATCCTATAGTTCTTGTAAAAAAAGCAGTATTTGCAGGTCATAAGCATCTCTAGTTAACATATAGGTGTTCAACATGGGGATTTTCAGCTTGTACACTTTGGTCAGTGTTTTCCTATTATCTGATAATACTCTAGGTTGCAAAAGAATGACAGAAACAATCAGATACCAATTAAGTCTGGTAACATTTTACTCATTCCCCATTAGAATTTGATGAAATGAAAGAACTTCTGACCAATTTCTTCCTTTGAATCCCCAGGCCCTGCATAGCTAAGCCTTTTACCTCTGCCACCTGCAGAAATCAAACCAGAGTCTTGTGATGAGTGATACCCAGCTGAGCTGTTTCCTTCTCTTTCATAAGAATAGGAGGAAAAAAGAAACTCAGCCTTCTCTTTACCTTAGCCTGTGCTTTTGCTGGTTTGATATTTGTTCCTTTTTGTGTACTGTGGAAAGAAACATTCATAAACAGCCTTGCATCCTAAATCCTTCACTAAATCAAGAATGATATTGAGATGGTAAGTAAAGAGAACATGAACAAAACTGAATAAGCACAGCCTGCTTTTAACTGTGTTTCATCATCAGAAAAAAAAAAAAAAAAGAGAAAGGACAAGGAAGCCATCAGTAGAGAGGAAATGCTAAAAAGTCTATATATTATTTTGAATTGCCTCAATAATGTGTCATAATTGCAGAGACAACCTTGAAGAATGAATACAGGAGAATCATAAAGATATCCATGAATGAGAACCAGGAAGACCAATCAAAAACCCAAGAAAATTTCCTTTTATTTCTCCATTAGCTATAGCCCAGAGAGGGTGTTTGAACAAGAATAACATCACAAGAAATTTACAAAGGGCAGAACAAAACGAACATCTTTAGTGGCAGCTTTCCACTTATCTCAAATTCCTTTGAAACAATCCAACAATAAGTGGGTTTCAATTTCAGGCCATGCAACCTGGCCGTGCAATACGCTGCAGTAAGTCTCAGGACTTACTGCACCAACATGTACATATACACATCTTCCTCAAAAAAGCCAGACCACCTCGGTTCAAGGCAATAATGCTGGTGTGAGCAGTTTGTATCACTACAGTTAAGTCACTCTCTAACATATCATTTAATTGAGAAACAGAGCATTGTGTTGTGGCAATTAGAGAAAGCCTTGGGTGGTGTTATAAGACATGAAGCTGAAGTTACTACCAGTTCTTTGAATATACAATTGAAAAAATAGCATGCCTTCAGAAACACACTGTCCTAGAGTCTTTTATTGTTATTATGAGATAGAATATATAAATAAAAACAAACATGAATGCAGAAGAAGGTATTTACCAAGGATTATATTCATAGTTAAAAATCGAGTATTAATTAAAAGTTCACAAAACCTCTCTGTGTTTTCTGAGCTGTGGGGTAAGAGTATTCACACAGGCAGTTCTCACCTAACAGTGACAATACCTTCCAGGCAGGTGATCAGTGGTCACCTTGTGCTACAGGGCTACAGGGTTTTCCCTTCTCCCCTCCTGGCTTTGTTCACAGCACCAGCTGCACTAATCCAGGAGGGATATCCACCTCAAAATAAGACAGTAGAGCTGCACCAAGAAGGGCTGAGTTTGGGGGCACAGAGTTAATAACTTGGAGCTATGGAGGGAATGAAACAAGGTAGAGTCTTTGAGGTAAGTGGAAAGAAGACTTGTGGGAAAAATGAGGCCTAGTGGGTTGGCATACTGGTTGGGTTAGGGGTAGCACACTGTAGGAGAGTACAGCTCCTGTACACGTGGGGCTTTGGCAAACTGTGTGCTCTAGGGTATTCACACCATTTTAAATGAAGGTGAATTAACCTTGTGTTACCTCTCTGTGACAATGGAAGATCTAGAAAGACATGCAAGTTTGGTTGCCTTTTTTTTCCCCCCTAAAAAAGGAGAAGTACTTAGAAGCTTAGGTAATCAGAAGCAAAGAAAGAATAATGGTGGATGTGAACTCACAGGACAATTCAGGTTGGAAGGTACCTCAGGGATTCTCCAGTCCCACCTCTTGCTCACAACAGGGTCAGCTCCAACAACAGACCACATTGCTCAGGGCCGTGTCCTGTCAGGTCTTTGAAACTTCCACAGATGGAGACTGCACATCGTCCCAGCAACACAGAAGTCTGTCTCTTAAGCAGTTCAACTGTTTGCTATTATATCAGTAAAGGAAACTATGGTAGTGCCATACTCTGAAGAAAACCTGATTTTATACCCTAAGGTACTGCTTAAGCTACATTCATATCTTCTGAAGGGTGCGTGAGGGTGTATGGGTGTATGTGTGCAGGTTGGATTCTTTTGGCAAAGGAGAATTTAAACAGAAAATTTTCTTAACCACTCAAATGATTGTGCTAGAAGACCATATATTTCAAATTTTGTGTTAAATGAAGTAGTCTTCATATCGCTGAATTAAGGTAGACACATGAGCAGCATCTAAAAATCAAATCACATCAAGGTAAAGGCTAGTCAGGGAAGTTCATGAGAATGTTAGACCACACAAAATCACATCAAGAGCTTTGTTTTTTCCTGTCCTGTTCTTTATGCAGCTCTAGTGGAAGCTTTCAGCATTTTAATGCTACTCAGAAACTCCACATTTGTTTTATTAGGACCAAGCTCAGCCTGCAGCAAATTTTTGGGGAAATAAATATTATGTTTCTTTTGCTTTTTAAGATCAAAAGGCGACATCCAGACATAAGCAGAAGAGGATATCTGATTCATTTCAGAAAAATATGAAATAGTTAAGTGTCAGAATAAAGATTATGAATCTCAGTTTTTAGAATCTTACTGTGCAATTTTTCGTTTCTAGCACAAGCAGTACAAGGGTGATCACCACTTCTCAGCATCTGCTAAAGAAATACTAATTAAGGGAGAGGTTGGTAGGAAGAACCTGCAAATAGAAAACTTACCAGGCTTTTGAAGAAAGATACAGAGTGCAAAACACTGGTTCCTGAGTCTCTTGTTTAAACACAAGTGTCTAAACAGAAAAGCAAAATGTACCACTATAAACCGTTAACAGATGCTGTATAACCTACATCTGTGTCTTGTTAAAAGTAGTCAGTAGTGCCTTAGTGTACACAACAGTCAGGTCGCCACTCAGGAATGCAGAAGACTAATGTGAATAAGGGGCTTTTTGGTAGCCTTCAAGTAAAAACAATTGTGACATTAAATGACAACTTTAAGGATTGATTTGGTTTGTTTTAATAACAATGATAGTGAACTTGTGTCATTTGAATATAAGAAATGGAAGAGATAAACTTAAAAGAGACTCAATTCAGCTATGTGCAGCTATGTTCCAGAAGGAAACAGTGCTTTAAAATTGTTAGGGACAAGATAAGGAATTTTTAATTTTCACTGTAAAAAGCCCATGAAAGTTACTAACACATTGCAAGAAGTTCCCTTCCCTAATACTCATTTCACTTTGAAAATCCCAACAAACTCCTACTTCAAAGTAGTTAAAAGCTAGAAGACAGATTTTTCTTTTCCAGATACCAAACAGAAGTCTACTAAGATACTTGTTTTCATTAGAGGGAAAAAGATCCAAACTTCTGCCTTCTGTTCAGAAGCTTAAAGTTTGTCTTGTTTCCAGCTCAGGTTCAACTGAGGTTTCCAGCATCTTCTTGAATGGAATAAGGGATTTTAATGGACTTCTGTTCTGTGTCTGGAAAGGATCAGACTACTTGTGTTCTATTCTCTAAACAGTTTGAACAACATTAAAATTTGGTTTAGATCAGGTCATTTTTTCTGGTTTAAATTATTTAGACATTTATTTCTACAATGTTGTATGAGAAGGTAGTTTTAGCACACTGTATTTTGTCCCAGGTGACTTTAAAGGCTGAAAGGAATGATAGTGAGACCCAGAGGAGTAATTATGGGCATACTAAGAAGAAAACGCCAACCTGCAGATGCATGTTAGAGGAGAGAAAGGAGGGTGTAGAGAGACAGGTGTCAGATTTACCAAAAATAATTAGGATGAAAAGGTAATCTGCCCATCTCTTGATGAGCTGGTAAGGCAATCAGCCCAACACAATCTCTCCAAAGATGACATAAGATGTACTTTAAATTTGGATTGCTGAAAGAAAAGCAAAAGTCATGGGCTTGTTTGGATGGGGAAGAGAAATGTGTGGTTGGAAGTGGGAGGGTTTCTGGAGTTCCAAACACACATTTGAAATTTTGGGTGTTTTTTCAAAGTGAACCTGATCTCAAAACACACAAAGGACTCACCCAATCTTAGGCAAAATTGTTATGAAAAGTCAATGCCCTCTTAACACCTGTTGGAGGATGGAAGAAAACCCCTTCAGAAATATTGTAAATTTTCATTCAAAATGTGTTCAATAACACAGACAAATTTTCATTATTTTTTTGACACTTGCCAAATATTAATCTCCAACAAACACTTTGTATGCAGCATGCTGAAGCCTTTTGTTGCTTCTTTAAAGTTTTAAAAACACATTTTAATTCCTTGTGTACACTTTCAAATACAGGAAGTTTTGAATTGTGTTCAATGCTAATGCTTAATTCAAGATTCACACTCACATTCTCAAATATTCAGCTTCTCCATAAAGTCATGCAGGTTGTATCTGCTTTAATGTTTTGGTTTGAGCAGTAATCTAGTTCTGAGATAAAACTCCTGAATATCTCCATTAACTGAAGGTTGCTTTGCTTCACAGATTCATCTTGATGAATAACCTGGTTTCCTTTTAGAGAACTCAGGTGTGCACCAAGTGTGATCCAGTCACTAACATAAATACCAGTGGCTGCTTCTCTGAATGGCATTAAACTATATGCATGGTTGGGATGTTCAGTCCAGGGGACAAGGTTAAATACTGTGTGAAGCAGAACTCCTGAAATGTGTATAACAAGTGTAAGTACCTCATCATCACCTGCTTTGGCCTACTGATCTACTCCTATTGTGCTAAATTACTTACAAGTGCAGACATAGCCACTGACCACTATATGAAGGTATCAGCTCTGTTCAGATTAGAGACTGGGAGAGGTTGGCAAGGAATACAACCTGTGAACAGATGCAAAGTGCCCGAGTGTTTGTTTTATCTTTTGGAGTATCAAACGCTACCATAGACCTTTATATAAATGAAACAGATTATTTGTTTTGTACTTGGTTTAATATGAAAAATGTGTAAAATATTCTAATACAGGGATCTAATTTCAAGCTGCAGTGGGAAAACTTACCATTCCACAAATATTTTTGATATATCTGAAAGTTTCTCCTTTCTACATTAGGATAAGTTCATGTCTGGAACTTTTGATAAAACCGAGGAATGCACCCAATAACTGCATGGTTGGGGAAAGAGGATTACTTTCTTATGTGATTGTTCTGAAGCAGAGACTTGAATCTGATTTATCATTTCCCAGTGTTAAACCAGGGCCGTGGTAAGTCCAAGACTCTGTCAGTCCTTGCCTATACTGCAGCATTTGGAAGCACTTCCCTCTGCCCACATCTGTCTATCTTCACCCAACCTGTTCTTTACCTCTGTGTCATTGTGAAATACAGAGCAATACCAGGTTTCCACAAAAACAAAACACAGTTGCTTACCCCAGAAAGGAGCCATGAAACAGTCCAAATACATGTTGGTCTGAAAGATCAAGGATGTGATCTTTCTGACAGGTCTCAATAGAATTGACAAACACAGAACATTTTCTGTTTCAATTTTCTGCTCTGTGTAACTACCTGAAGCTTGGTCTCCAATGTCTCAGTCTTTTCCAGGTGTTCATCTTCCAAATTTGATACTTGCTTTTACTTCTTTTTGCTTGTGGCTGTTAATGCAAAGCAGGTTTTGGAATCTTGTGTTCTCAAATTTGGCCATATTGTCAATCCTTTTTATTTATCCTTGGGCTAACAAGACCTGAAAAGCATCTCTGCACAGTTTCTCGCCTAACATTTCAGAAAGAGATATCAATCATGAATTTCCACGATCTTTTCTGAAGGTTGAAAGATAAATGCTTCCTGTCAGTGTACCAGTAGCTGTTATCTAAGCAATGACACAAAAGTGAACACACTTTAGTAAAGGTGAGCAACTTTCAGTTCCTTCCACTCCGCAAGACTGTGAAAGCAAAGTGGTCCTCTTCCCTCTGCAGTTTTATATTGAAGTAACACCTGTTCTTAGGGACATACTTTTGAGAATCTGTGCAGGTTGGAATTGAGGCAGTGTGAGCTGCAAATAACTTGAGAACTTTAATAACTCCAATACTTGGGCAACCTGTTGGTTTGAAAGTTTGGAGACTGAACCCCGAATGCTCCTATTGTTATGTCTCAAAATGTTCAACATTCTTGTGAAGCCTTACCCTGAAGAGAGGTGAGACAGACTGTATATTCATTTCAGAATCATTCAATAAGATTTGCAGAGAGAGTGATCCACTCTGTTCAGGGAATTTGAATGGGAAGAGAAAATTCACCAAAGAAGCTAAAAATCCAGAAGAACAAAGGGTAGTTCCATATTAACAATGAGAGGGAAATCAGGAGCATGAAATAGAAATGTCTCAAGTAGTTGCAAGGTTAGTTTGAAGACCTTAAGGCCAAAGGCTACATTTAATTTATTTTTTGGATGAAAATTCTTTTTATTATCCAAGAATCATTACAGGCACCTATGAAGCCAAGGGCTGGACATCAATTTGGCATTCTCTACCTGTTTTCCTAGCTGTTTCCATTTTTCAGGCTCTTTTCTTCCCAGAGTGCAGGGGTTTTTTCTGGTTTTGAGGGAATGACATATCAGAGCTATACCCCTAGCTTGTGAACATACTGAAACTTCACAATGTTCCTTCCACTGCTGCATCTTCAATTTCAAATATACCAAACGAGTGCAATTGCTGCACTCATATGACCCTTGGTACAAATCTACATAGACTTATCTATGTATGTGTAAATCCAGGAGCACTTGAAACATAAGGTCTTCCATGTAAGTGGTTTTTCCTTCTCTTTGCAAACTTCAGTTCCTTCTCTGAGTATACTTTGCCTAGTAGTTCTCAGCTTCTTCATATTCTCAGTTAACTTTGAAACAAAAACAACCTTGTCATCCATCCAGAAATTCAAACACATTCTTAACCTCAACATCTCCTCATACACTTCAGTAGAATATATTGCTTTACTTTCAAGAACCCTGATTGATATGGTTATTAGGTTCATGCAACTGTGCAAGAAAAACATTATATACTCAGGAAGAGAGATTCAATTGTCATCAGCAGTTCCATTTTTCTGGGCAGGCAGAAATTTTGAGATCAAATGTTGCATCTCTTTTCTTTGTCTCACAGCAGAAAGTATGACTTGGTAGACCTTTCATTCTTCAGAAGTGAGTCAGTGGCTGAAACAAGAAGCAGCCATTGAATCTGCACTCCTAGAAGAGGCTACTGTGCACCGGAGCACTTGGTGTTCCACAGATTTCTAAAGCCAGAGGGGGTGACTGTGATTACCTCATTTGATGGTCTCCACAATACAAGTTGCAGGACTTGTTTCAATTTCTTTCCTGAAGTTCACTAAGAGCTGAAACACTCTGGGGTTTGGGTCTTTAGCTTTTTGTAAACAAGCAAATGAACAAAACCCAAATGCTAAAATATTCTGCAGAAAACATGCTTTTTTAAAATGAAGAATTTAATTCTTCAGTTTTAACAGGGAAGGCTCAATTCTACATTCAACCCATAGTGCATATCTCAATGTGAGAAAGAGAAACATACCCTGATCTTTTTGTTGCACTTTTAAAAGATGGAAGGTAGCATCTCTGGGATTCTGGACACCAAGACATTCATGGAGCTTCAGGAGAAGGACATTGCCAAAATTTCAGGATGCTTGATCAATATTTGGAACAGTTGCGAACTCTGCCAAAAGGATGAAAAATAAACAAAAATAAAGGTGTAAATGAGATGGAGAAAAAGGGGAAGAGAGAAAGGGAGGAAATTTGGAGATTCTTGCATTGAAAAATAAGGGAAAATTTTCCCCTTTTATTATTCAGATGTTTTTGAATAATTAATTTTCTGTCAAGGGATATCAATAATTATCAGTGCAGCTGTGTGTTGTAATCAACAATGATAGACACATATGAAACAAATTTTGAAAACTATAAATAAGTCAAAACTTGGAGACTGAGTTCAAACTTTACCACAATTTCTGAAGGGTGAGACCTGGAGTTTATTTCTAATATATCAGACCACATATTTGTAAAAGAGTGAGTGTGAGAGATTTTTCTCACGTGGAATAAATCTAATATATTGCTGAAAAATTAAAAATTTCCCTAGTACCAGGTACAAAATTCAATATCTAAATGACAAAAATGATTTTTATTAGCTTCAACATTTATTCACCAACAGAAAATACTAATGACAAATTGTAATTTAGGGTTGCAATTTTAATGTATTAGCCAAATGAGACATTGTCTTTTCTTTACATACTGTTCTTAAAGAGGAATTCAAAAGCCTGCAGAATTAGATATAAGCTGTAACTGGAAGGCAGGAAATCAATCAATGAACAATTTTTTTTTTTTTGGTGAATTTATCCATTATTCATCAATAATCTATTCATTATTCATTATAACAAAAGTTATGTTAACAGGTCCTAGTTTGGAAGTGCTAACCTATGATGAAATCATTAGCCTTAGCATAGATACTGGTAACTCTAGGCTATGTATTTAGTGGATGCAAATAAAGATGCACGTAAGTAGCCAATTATCTGAGGAAATGAACCATTAATGGATTAATGTAATTGGAATACATTCCTTTATCAAGAGAGACATTCACTTAAAGTGGTACTGTATTTGCTTTACACATGACTTGTTGCATATCTAATGCAACATATTATCACATATTCCAAAACATCGACATCCCAGAAGTAGTCAAACTTGAGAAAAAAGCCAGACAGAAATAGAGACAAACCTGACAAGTAACCCCGTATTTTCTCCTCAGCCCACAAATATTTTGATACATCATTTATGTGAGCTCTATTCCAGAAAAAAAGCCAGAGGTAAGACAACAGTGCACCTGCAGCATATTGTTTGCTAATCTTCCTTTACAGAAACAGTTAGTTTGTGTCATGGGTTTTAGCAGTGCCATGATACATTTACTGCATACAATGATTTGATAATGAGAAGCATTTCTCAGAGATTTTTCCAACTACATGTCATTTCCTATAACAAAAAGTACAAAGAAATGTATCATCATTGAAAGGGCAAGTATTCCCCATGAAAAAATCCAAACCATTTCTCATCTTTTCTCCCTTTTTATGCCAGGGTTATTTTGAGGGGGAGAAGGAGAATAAAAGTATTTCTGTGAACATGATGGTAACCTTTGTCTGTTTTTTTGGTACTCAAAAAATGCTCGAAATAGATTCTATTTAACATTGTGAGTGAAACATACTAAAATTTTAATAGAGAAACTATGAGGAAATCAAAGTCCTTGACAAGTGTAATAGGCAAAATCTATATAAAGCTATCTTTATATAGATAAAAGAGAAGAGGAGAAGGGAAGGAAAATGCAGATGGCCATGGTTATTAGTCTCAGAGCATGGGGAATGGATGTAGCTCTAAATGCTCAGCTTTCCTGTCTTTCAGAAACTTCTGGAAAATATCAGAAGGAAATACCTTAGATTTTTAGGTTTTTATGCAGAACTCTTGTGTACAGGTATTGGTACCAATAGAACATATTATGTTACATTTGTAACAGACATTTTATTACTGCCCTATGTATTAACGGAATCTGAATTCATGACCTAATATGGATTGAAAGATATATAGCAAAGTTAGGTACCTTTCCTTGGTGGGGTCTTTTTTCCTTTATGAGCATGGAATTTGGTTCAAGACTATATCTGAATACTTTTTTAGTAACTTTTTAGATAGAAGTACTCCAGCTCCCTCGCATCTGGAGACCAATGGAGATCTCAAGGAAACTGAGGTGCTTATATGCCGGCAAATGAACTGACCCTTAGCCAATCCTGTCAGTGGAAGCTAGAGAGCTCCTTGGCCACTCTAGAGTTAACCATCCTCTAGAGATGGACTCAACTATGCATAAGCATATTGTGTCATCTCATGCGCAGCTGGGTGTCCTGCCTAGCTTCCGTTTGTCTTCTGTCCTTCTAGGTGAACATTTAACACTAAGACTTAAACTTTCATCAGTACACTGTATTTCTGAAGAATTTGTATGATGTTTCTTTCCATATAAACATGCGGAAATCTGGGGCAAACCCAGTAGAATTCAGACATATAATTTTATAAAAAAAGGCAATTTCATATCATGTTACTGCAAATTTAGAAAGTATTATCCAAGTTTAGAATGAAAGCCATTTAAATATGTCATTGCAGGACACATATTCTTTGATCTAAGGACTGGAACTGCTTTTCTATTAATTTCTGTCATTTGCTTTCTATATCCAAATATCTAAATCTATCTCAGTTATTGTAGATACATATGTGATATTCAGAATTGTTATTTAGACAAGTAAGTTTTGAGGAGTTATCACATTTTTGTGACTCTTGGTTAAAAAAAGTTGATATATATTTTATAAATGACATGTGATTGCTTTCCGGGGAAAATTACTTTACAGTTTAATTTTTTTTCTGACATTTTCCCCAATAAATAATCAGTTGTTTTCCAACAAGACAACACACAGTCTGAACCCTGAGCCTGGAGGTTAAAGCACCATCCATTTATCTCTGTCCACATAATGTGAATTATTGGTTACTTGCTTTTCATTGTAACTGTGTTATTAGAAAATTACATTCCAAGATATATTTAATGTTTTTTACTTAATCTCTGCTCACCTTTGATTTGCTAAATTCCATGTTTAGTGTTTTGCCTTATTCTACTGACAAAACATAGGCTTCAGATTTTACTGAAAAGCTACTGTAGCTCAATATGGCTGTTGCTCTTGACATTTACACACACCCCAACTTTATTTATATTGCAGCAAAGTACCTAACTTGTGAAAAGAAGAATGCACATTCAGCAACTTACGCAATTCCAGCCACAAGACTCTTTTACTGTCTCTTGAATAATTAGCAACACGAATGCAGATAGAGTATACAGTAACTTGCCTGACTTTGGGGTAGAAAAAAAAAAAGATTAGAATGACAAATAGTCAGACTCCAGGGTCAAATGCTTTGCCAGTAGTTGCATATGTTTATGCCAAAATACATAAAGAAATGTCACTTCAGCACATGAATGATGACAAACACTCCAAGTGGGACTGCACTTCATCAATCATTTCAAATGTGCAGATTGGGTTTACCTATATAAACAAAAGCAATAAAACTACTCAAAGCCTCACCTTAAACTATTCAGGCATGACATAAACAGTGTTACCACACAGTCAATCCCTGTTTTACTTGAGAGGTAGTCAGAAAGCAAGTGACAAACTGATTTATTAAGATTAATAAAGCATGCCCTTAATAAAAATAAAGCCAGCTAATATTTTGCATAAACATGGGAATCTTCTTTGGAAGACTAGGGTACATGAGAAAGATGATTAAGAAATCTTTTTGCACTGTTTGTCCAGCACTACTGAGAAGGTTTTACTCACTAGAAGAGGTTCAGAGCACAGAGACTTTCTACAGACCCAAAGTGAAAGTCTGAGAAAAGAAAGAAATGGGTTCTCTTGAAAAAATAAAAGAAGGTAACTCAGAGGAAGGGCTCTAAGTCAGCAAAACACTGATGGGGCCCTCTCTGGCTGTGTCCCCTGGGTTTCATCAAAACCCCACCAAAGTCACTGGGAATCTTTCTGTTGACTTCAGTGAGATTTGGAGCAATCCCCCTGTGAGGAAAATTTAATTGAATTCCTTAGTATTGATCTCTTCACTTCACTTGCTCATTTAGCCTTTTTTCTTAAATCTGCACCTGCTTTTTCAAAGGGAGGGGAGACAAAGGGAAGGGAAGTTTTAAAGTTTAATTTTTAAATCATTCCAGCAAAGTTTTACATTAACACAATCATAAAAGATTCCTAAAACATTTTAAATATCCAATTAATACCTCTACAACAAGTTAAACAATTTATTTAAGTGTCATTGTGTAATCCCTTACAGACACAAGAAAGTGAGCTCCATGACACTTTCATCATCTTTCACCTATCTGTGTTTCACTGTTTCTTTATTTAATTACTGTGTGGCAGAATCCTAGGTTTAAATTAAGCTTTTCCATTTCTTTCTCTGTAGTCAGTCACTGAAGTGTTACATGACCTTGCACACAAACTATTTCCTTAGTCTAATCTAGGCAGAATTAGGAAATAATCAAAGCAGGCTGCATTATATGTAGAAGGGTCTCCTTGGTTCAGAAGATGCTGACACAGAAGCTTTCTAGCCACCTACCCTAACATAAACCAAATATTCATCACTTACCAGTGACTATCCAACTATATCACAAGCACAAAAAGACAAGTCAAAACTCAGATTTGCAAATTTTTAATTGAGTTCAGGCCCTTCAAAGATAAGGAAAGGGAAGTGATCTCAAATCTTTTGTTCCTTACAGTTACTCTCTTTTTTCTATATCTCTTCCTCACCCAGGATTGCTTGTCATCTTCATCTCACATAGAATAACTGTCACTTCATACCCATCCTGCTCCTTGCTTCTGAACTCTCAAACCTCTGTTGTTTCTTCAGCACAAATCCATCAGAGTTTGTCACTCTGGGTTTTGTGACACATCCATTCCTGGCATGTTTTTGGGAGTATACCACTGCCTGGAGTACAATACACAATGCAAGGGCTGATAAACAGAAACATATTCTCATAAGTTTCTACCCTCAATTTTCCAGTCAGACTGTTTGCTTAAAGGAGACCCTGCTTCACTCTAGTCTCCAAAAGAATTGTCTCTAACTCCAGCATATTCAAGAAGTCAGTTCTGATGTTAAGAATTCTTTAAATCAATGAATGATGCTGATTTTTTGATGTTTATCCTTAACCTGTTGTCAAGCCAGAGTACAGCACATTATTTTCTGCTCATCTTTGACATTCTTCCTTGAAAATGACAGACATTGATGGAGTGAAACTTAATGTTTACATTATAAATGGATGAATAGCCCTTTCTGGATCCTTCAGAACCTAGTTTAGTCATTGGCCAATATTTATAAGCAGCCCACAATGAAGTTATTGGGTCACCTCACACAAGAAGTTAGCTCCACTATGATGACATGGAGACAGTAATACAACCTCCTGACATCTCAGAAGAAATCTCAGATCATCTTATTGATCAGTAAGATACTGTGGTCAGCCTCTGAGGTACAGGAAGTATTCCATTATTTTACAAATAGGAAGACTTAGAGGATCTAGTGCCAACCCTTAAGGTCACAGAGTCGTTGTAAACAGCTGGACGTCTTGGAAAGGAAGATTCTTCATAGACATTGCCTTCAGCCTCTGTATTCAGTTTCTTCTTCTGTCAGCTAGAAGCAGAATTATGCCCAAAAAATAGCTTTATTCAGTGTTAGTGGTCTTCATTCACTAGCAGTGGTGAGAGTTATGAATGCAGAGAAAAAAGAGATTTAATGCATTGACTGTAACCAGGTTCTCTAAGAGACTTTTACCTTTCTATTTAAACATCATTTATTCATTAAAAAAAAAAAAAAAAAGCTATATCTAACTGGATAGAAAACTAGCCTGTGCTCCAGGGACTGATAACCTGTGTGAAGTATCAGGATAACAGTGTCTTTAACACAAGGACCTCTGCCTCTTTTTTTCAGCATCAGACTTGAATCAGGAAGTTTATGTTTTCTCAAAAAAAGTGCCAGTGTATCAAACAAAATTTGTAGCTTTTCTGTAGTGCTGATATTTGAAATACACTAAAGACACTATAATGCCCTGATAAGGAAAAGAAAAAAATAAATTAATACCAAAGGAACTGTTACATAAAACACAGCTACTCTCTGAAAAGAATACCGTCTTCATCCAGCTCATGCTTCAAACAGCCTTCTCACTCAGCACAGCTCAGTTGCTGGAATATATAGATTAATACTGTATGAGGAACAGCATTTATTATGTGGAATTTATTGTGTCTTAATTAAGAGAGTGAATTTTAGCAGTACTTTGTTGTTTACCGAGGTTTCAATATTGTGAAAGAATTTGTAGGATTGTATGAAAAAATAACTAAATCCACATTTTTTCAGAATGAGATCTGAAGTTTAGATTAATACAGCTGACAAAATGACAGTTTCAGTATTAGCAAGGAATTTCTTGTACTTTTATCAGCTTGAGACAGTCTTTGTTGACTACACTATGATATTTGTTGTGTACAGCAAGCTCTTTACAAATAATGGGTATAAAACAAAAACTAGTTATACCTTTGAGAGAATTCGCTAAATCTTTGTAAATTCCTGTGACAGATGATGCAGTATTTGAGCCTTAAGACATAAGAAGGAAACAAGTATATAATAGTTTGCTTTAACATAAGAAAAGTCACATGTTTCTGGTTAACGCAGTAATCAGAATAATTAACCTTGGAGTGCATTTATGTATTAGTTGAAATGTAGCTAACAAAGATGTTTTCGCACTCAGGTACTCCTAAACACAGACATCTTCTCCAAAATGTTTTCAAAGTTAATCTTCAGCAGCATGGTTCAGGCAATGTCACATAAGTGTGATATTAACCCAGGGATCAACCATAAAGTACAGCTTATTAACATATATACGGAAAAGATTGCTTTAGGGATAAACCACAATGCATGCAGAATGGAAAGAAACTGTTCTTCTGGAAAGAGATGTCTAACACCACTCTTTAGCAATGTTTCTGCCTGCCCATAGTGAGGTTATAAGAATTGCTAAGAATTTGGTTTTCTTAGAAAGCATGCATTAAGATATGTGTTTAACATATCTTAATCTGCCTGGGCAAATGTGAAGTGTTTCAGGCCCAGTCAGCATGGGTTTATGAAAGGCAGGTCCTGCTTGACAAACCTGATCTCCTTCTATGACAGGGTGACCTGCTTATTGGATGAGGGAAAGTCTGTGGATGTTGTCTACCTTGACTTTAGTAAGGCCTTTGACACCATTTCCCACAGCATTCGCCTGGAGAAACTGGCTGCTCATGGCTTGGATGATCGCACGCTTTACTGGGTAAAAAACTGGCTGGATGGCCAGGCCCAAAGGGTTGTGGTGAATGGAGTTAAATCCAGTTGGTGGCCGGTCACGAGTGGTGTCCCCTAGGGCTCGGTTTTGGGGCCACTCCTGTTTAACATCTTTATTGATGATCTAGATGAGGGGATCGAGTGCACCCTCAGTAAGTTTGCAGATGACACCAAGTTGGGTGGGAGTGTTGATCTGCTCGAGGGTAGGGAGGCTCTGCAGAGAGATCTGGACAGGCTGGAGCGATGGGCTAAGGCCAACTGGATGAGTTTCAATAAGGCCAAATGCCGGGTGCTGCACTTTGGCCACAACAACCCCCAGCAGCGCTACAGGCTTGGGGAGGAGTGGCTGGAGAGCTGCCAGTCAGAGAGGGACCTGGGGGTGTTGATTGACAGCCGGCTGAACATGAGCCAGCAGTGTGCCCAGGTGGCCAAGAAGGCCAATGGTATCCTGGCTTGTATCAGAAATAGCGTGGCCAGCAGGGACAGCGAAGTGATCTTACCCCTGTACTCGGCACTGGTGAGGCAGCACCTTGATTACTGTGTTCAGTTTTGGGCCCCTCACTACAAAAAGGACATTGAATTACTCGAGCGTGTCCAAAGAAGGGCAACGAAGGTGGTGAAGGGTCTGGAGCACATGTCATACAAGGAGCGGCTGCTGAAACTGGGGTTGTTTAGTCTGGAGAAGAGGAGGCTGAGGGGAGACCTCATTGCCCTCTACAGGTACCTGAAAGGAGGTTGCAGAGAGCTGGGGATGAGTCTCTTTAACCAAGTAATAAGCAATAAAATAAGAGCTAATGTCCTCAAGTTGCGCCAGGGAAGCTTTAGACTGGATATTAGGAAGCATTTCTTTACAGAACAGGTTGTTAGGCGTTGGAATGGGCTGCGCAGGGAGGTGGTGGAGTCCCCATCCCTGGAGGTGTTTAAGAGTCATGTTGACGGAGCGCTGAGGGATATGGTGTAGTTGAGCATGGTCAGTGTGAGGTTAATGGTTGGACTAGGTGATCTTCAAGGTCTTTTCCAACCTAGATGATTCTGTGATTCTGAAGTATTTCCTATAGTAATTTTAATTACTATCATGGGAAGAGTTAGAAGGATGAACACATTTAAAAAGCAGATGTTCTAATTTCCAGCCTATACTTGACCAATATAAAAAACTAACTATACTAGATAAATGGCAGCAATAATTAAGGAGATTTATACAATTATAAATTGGCAAGTTTTAAAACTTTGGTTATTCTTAAGGCAGAGGAATGAATATGACAGCACGCCAGATTCAGATCTTTATTTCCTATCAAAGCAAATTTTGAAAATCCCTTTCTCTCTTGTCAAAAAGGTCCACAAAGCTGAAAAAAATTAATTTTGCTTTATCAAACTGGCAAAAAAAGCAGCAGAAAAAAACCCAATTAGTTTGAACAAACCAAACCAGATTTCCTTTTGGGAAATAAAAGAGTGATTTAGGATTTGCCCCAAAATGTCATCTGGTCTAAAAGTCAATATTTTGACTTGTTTTTTGGTTTCAAAGTCTTTTGTCTTCTTTTTATTTTTAAGGTCAACTTTGAAATTACAAATGCTATTCCAAAAGGAGTTTTCATATTGCTATGAAAAAGATGAAATATTTCAGCAGTTCTAAAAAAATATTAATATAAAGAAAAGCTTTCTTCTTTTGGCAAAATCATTCTTCAAATTCATTATAAATTCTTGAACAGTTTTGGTCCTATCAAACCTTATTCAGTGAGTTTCTTCTTCCCTGAAAAAATTCAAATTTATTTCTCATTACTTTTCCTTCTGGTATGCAGTTCACAAACCTGCAGTCATCCTAACGTAGCAATGTCTGTCCCCAGTACTGTTTCATATTTTTTCAGCCGTGATGCTGTGGAGTTTACAGTTTTTTATAAAGTCTGGCATTCTTACTGGCAATGTCAAAATTTGCTATAACAATCATTTTCCTAATGCACTGTTCTTTTTAACAATTTCTCTCACAACTAGCAAAAGCAGTCACATTGGGAGAGAGAGGAGTGCCTTCATATGCATTTCTGAGGTCTTCTACATGTCTGTGCATCCCTGCATGACGGTAACCAATTAGTATAAAAAAAGTTTGGAAGAAATAATTAAAATATACAATTTTCTCCTCTGGAACCTCAGGTTCATTTTTATCAAAAGTAACTAACTCTTAAATCGTTGTACTTAAAAAAAGGTTAAGCTAAACCAAATTATATAAGCAACATGTGAATCTGTGGGCAGCCCAATGCCAGGTCCTTCTCCATGAACCTATTGTAGATGTCTAACACCATCAATTTCTCTTTGGGCTGAGACTAGTCCAGGTACAACATTGCCATACCACCATGGACAACCAAGATCAAGTGGCTGGATCCTATTACTAGAGCCAGTAAAGGATTTGGGTGCCTGAAGTTTGACTGAACCATGTCAATACAAGATTACTATCCAAAGCATTTGTTTGGGATTAGAGATGACTAAGATGACCTGGAGGTATCTTTTTTGCCTATACATTTTTCTAAATTAAAAGTAACTTCTACATGAGGAAAAACTCACTTTGAGCATTTGACCACTTCATTCCTTATGCCCTACTTAAACTCAAAAGTTAAGAAACAGAAGGGTACCCAAGTCCTTTGTTTAGTCTTTTATTCCTTTATTTATTCTTACTTCACATGAACCAGAACCACAGTTCAGCCCTGGAGACACCTGTGTTCATATTTGGAAGGTCTATACAATTGCAGACAAGAAGCACATCTAGTGAGTGCAATTCAGTGCGTGGATAGAGACTGGGAAAAAAGATACTCTGTCTGTCTGTTTGCCACTGCATTTCCCCCAGTAACCCTAAAAGTTTTTAAACTCCTATGAGTCCTGTGAAAATCAGGAGCAGGGAAGCAGGAGGGATGCAGGCAACTGGGCTCAGCTGTTACTGTCCCATGAGGCCTCCTGTCACAGAAATCTGGAATCCAGGAGTGGTACATGCTGCCCCTTGCCAGCGAAAACGGAAGGTGTTGAAGTACCTCGTGGGTACCTTGTGACCTAAGAGAAAGCTGGGTGCACATGTGTGTGGAAGGCAAGGGCTCCTCAAGGAACAAGGGGAGAGAGCAGGGTCATGGCAGTCAAAAATGCAGGGCAATAGCCATTAGCTCAGCAGCTATTGACAGAACTTCTTTTTTTTCTCAAGGACCACAAAGACCAAGCCCAGCTCCTGCACTCAGAGGTCCTAAGCAATTTGGAGGAATTTGTATGTCTATTGAAAGGGGACTTCCTGCTACCTTCCCTAAAGCCTCTGAACTGCTGTACAGGTAACATCAGTGCACCAACACAGCAATGAAAGCTCAGAAATCTAGCAGAGCAGTGTTGAAAATTTTCTCATACTCTGCTGTTTCTAGAAAATAATAGCACTCATGTTCCCAGTGTGGCACCTGTATAACCTCTGCTTGAAAATCTTCTGCACGCAACTTGCCACAAACCATATCAGAAGTTTCTAGCAGAGCCAGGAATGCAGCTGTGATGGCTTACCGCCCTCTGTCTAATCATAAGGTTTCTCTATTATATTAGTTGAGAAGCAGTGTTTTGTATTTATGCACTGAACATTTTAACCACAAGACCATCCTTCTGTATTATCTTTGATAAGGGAAAACATTTTTGTGTTTATGCACTGAACATTTTAATTGACTATTTCCAGCTAACAGAATATTACATCTTCTCACATGCAGAGGAGATGAGTATGTGTACAATTCTGTATGTAATTTTTAATGAAGTCAAAATTAAATAAGACTTCTGATAATTAAAAATAGATACTATATCAAATATATACAAATTAAGAAAAGAATTAATACAGTATTTTAATGCCCTTGGCACTGAAATAATAATGCTTTTGAATAAAGGGAAAAATGTGTGAAAAACATTTGATACAGTGAAGGTGGCTATTGCACATTAACTTTTATGTGATTTAATATTTGCCAAGGTGCAATGGCAGATCCAGACTCTGGAAGGAATTTTTTGTTAATCTCTTAGTAAAAATGGAAGCAGTTGCTGTTAAATGCTCACAAACCCCACCATTGGGAACTGCTGGCTCCTCAATTGTTTGATAATAATTACAAGACACAAGCTGGAAAATTTTTAAAAATCCCCAAGATTATCCTGCCTGAGAGAGCAGATTTACTGTCATTATAGTATTTTCTCTGAACATACACACAGATACACATGCATAAACTCGCACAGATTTATATATAAATTCACAAATATTAGACAGACTTAGCCTAATATTGGCCATATGAGACAGTTATGATGAGTAAAACTTGTTTTAGACCCACAAGCATGCCAAGGTGATTTACAGGTTCATGTCTTGTTAGGGTGGAGTACTGTTCTGTATATCCCATGATGAGTTCATCATAACACTCTAGGCTTTTAAAGCTAAAGCTGTTCTTAGTTGAAAGAACTGTTTGCAGACATGTTGCAAATGGTAGCGTAAGCTGAGCAAAAGATTGGTTCCCAGTCCTTCAGCCGTCCCTTTTCTTCATTAAGTATGTGCTTATCCCTCTAATGTTGGGAGTTCACAGCTGTGCAAGGGGATGCAGAGCTAGAAAGTGTGGACATCCAAGGTAACACTCTATTTTGATTTGGTATCCATACTAGTTTTGAGTAAGGTGAATATCACTGCTTGGCTCTGTTGGGATGAAGTGTGCAAGTTAAACCTACTGGGGTGCCTTGATGATATATCTATACTGTACTTTGCTCCCCAAACAAAGAAGCAGAAAAAGTTGGGAATGTTGTTTGCTTTGTTTAGTAAATAGACAAATAAAACTGATTTTGCCTGAGAAACAGAAATGGTTCAGTTCAGTCCTGCCTCATTCAAAAGTACATGTACGTTCTAATGGGGGGAAGAAAAAATCTTGAGATACACTATCATTTGCATTTTCCATCATAGAAATACAGAATACTTCCAGTTCAGTCCACTGACATTTTTTTTTATTTAGGGACAAGGTGAAAATAGTATAAATATAGCATTTTATCCTCACTGATTAGTGAATTAGAAAAATGGGGACACAGTAGAGGAAGTCTTACTGGTTATATTACCGTGTTAAACTAGAGTTACGAAGACAATCTAGTCATTCTTCCAGGAAAGAAAAAGAAGAGCAAGAATAACAGGCCAAGAGCAAACAACTTAAATTTTCTCTGGATCTTTACTCCCATAAAATTTTCCTATCTGATCTGGCTCTTGTTTTAGCTAAGAAAATTATGTCTCTTATGTGGTGAGTTACACTAACATCCCTGCTATTTTTAAAACAGCTGCAGAGAAAGTAGTTCCATTTAGTTATTCAGATTAGTGAAAAAAATAGAGGATCTCTATTGAAAGCACAAGTACCTCCACTTTGGCTGAAAAATAAATAAGTAAACAAAAATCAAATAACAATTTCAATGGCAAGCCCACCAATGAGCAGAACTCTGCATCCTGCAGAATGTAAAGCCCTTTTCCTGTGCAAACCAAAGCCTTTACAGAAGTTTACCTTGCAGCATGCAATCTTATTTGATAATATTTCTAGAAGAAATTTCAGTCTACACAACTGGGCAAGGTGCATGCATAATTTTATTAATGTATATGACTAACGTCACTTTGGTGGGCTAGCAACCTCCATATTAAATGCATAATGCATTACCTTCCCCCCACCTTTCTGTTCAGTATGAATCATATATTTACTCCTTAAGCTAGATGTCATGATAAAAGCCCCACTCTGACTCTCTTCAACATCCTTCTTTTGGGATAAGATCAGGACAATTTGACATTATGCAATTTAATGCAATGTACAAATGGTAATCTTTCCCTTCTTTCTGATGCTGGTGATCTGCCAGTGAACACAGCTGGGAACCTCTCCATTTACTTGAACCCAATTTCTCTGAAGCTTTAGTTGTCCATTTAAACACAATGAAATTTTTAACTGAAGCTCTTAGTGCTGCTTAAGAGTCATTTCATTTCAACAATAACCAGTAACTAGACCCACTGTACTTTTGGAGATAATTTTCCCTGCTGTCTCCAAATGGGTATGAACTCCCACCATCTATCCTGCTAAAATTTTCAGCTTAACTTTTTAAAGTATGTTTTATTATCTTTCCCCCCTGCCCTCCATTGTGTTAAATATTGAGCTTTGGTATTTACAAGTTTAAGATTCTGATTTTTTTTTTTTTTTCCTGAAGTACATTTCTAGGAGATATTTTTACCTGTAGTCCTCCAGAGTTTAGCTCCTTCCTGTTTCAGATGCTAGTAACTTTGAAGGTTGTCTCTTTACTTTGTTGAAAAGTTTACTTTGCAGTACAGGTGACAGCTTTTCTTCATTGCTGAATAGAAACTGCTCCAGTTTCTCTTCACTATACTCTTATTTCTTCAAACACATTTTATATTCAAACCACTTAGACACAATGGATGCTTCCATGGACACAAGTTGCCCATGTGTGTACAAAGGGTAGTTCCTACTAGAAGAAGCATCCACCATCCATGAGAGGGCAGACAGAAGGTTATACAAGAAGTATCTGTACATCACAGCTAAAGATTCACAGGAAACCTTGTCAATGGTGGTAGTTGAATTTTTACACTGGCAGGACCTGTTTAATATCTCCCAGTACTTTTAGTACCCATACAGAGATGTTTCAGACTGCAACAGAGGGACCAAGGAATGAAACAAACTCTGTAATTAGTACTGCATTTTCAATATCGTTTGAGAGACAGCCAGGTATGTCTTATCAGTTGCATTTACTTATAAGCTTAAGAAATTCAGGTTGCTAAAGGTAAACGAGGCATCTGTGAGAGAATAACAATAAATTGGATGAGATGGGAAGTGACTTCTGGAGATGTCTTCCCCACCTCCCTGCTCAAAGCAGGATCACCTAGAGCAGGTTACTCAGAGCTGTGTCTTGTCAGATTTTGAATATCTACAAGGATGGAGACTCTGCAGCCTCTCTGGGCAACCTGTTTCTGTGTTCAGTCACCCTCACAATATAGGCATATATATTTTTATTTAAATGGGATTTCCTGTCTTTCAATCTGAGCCAACTGACTCTTGTTCTGTCTCTGGATACCACTGAGGAGAGTCTGGCTTTGCCTTCTTAGATCATGTCATCAGATATTTACACATATTGATCAGATCCGCCTGAGCCTTCTCTTCTCCACTCTGAGCAAGTCCAGCTCTCTCAGCCTGTCTTTGTATGTCAGATGCTCCTGTCCCATCAACATTTCTGTGGCCCTTCTCTGGATAAGGTCCTGTATGTCCCTGTCTCCTTTGTACTGGTGAGCCCAAGCCTGGACCCAGCACTCCTGATGTGTCTCACAGGGGCTGAGTAGAGGGGAAGGATCACCGCCCTTGGCCTGCTGACAATACTTTGCTTAATGCAATCTATGAGGTTGTTGGCTCTCTTTGCTGCAAGAGTGCATAGCTGGATCATGTTCCACTTGTTGTCCACCAGGACCCCCGAGTCTTTTTTTGTAAAGCTGCTTTCCAGATGCTGTGACCCCTTCCCAGGGAAAGGACTTTTCATTTTCCTCTCTTGAATTTCATGAGATCTTGTCAGCCTCCTTCTCCAGGTCCTTCTGAATGGCAGCACAACCATCTGGTGTATCAACCAGTCCTCCCAGTTTTGTATCATCTGCAAACTTGTTGAGGGTATACTCTGTCCCATTATCCACATCATTAATGAAATTGGCCAGTACTGGCCCAGTATCAACTCTTGGAATACATGTATTCTAGTGACTAATCTCCTTCTGGGCTTTGTGGTGCTGATCACAAGCCTCTGAGACCAACCATTCAGACAGATTTCCATCCGCCTCACTGTCCCCTTGTCTAGACCATACTTCAGTTCTTCTGTAAGGATGTTATGGGAGACAGTGTCAAAAGCCTTGCTGAAGTTGAAACAGACAATATAATTTATTATTTCCTCATCCACCAAGGTAGTCATGTAATGGTAGAAGGCTATCAAGTCTGTCAGGCATGATTTCCTCTTTGTAGATTTATGCTGACTACTCCAAATCACCTTCTTATCCTTCATATGCCTGGAAATGATTTCCAGAATTAGTTGCTGCATTACCTTCCCCGGGATTGAAGTAACCAACCTGTAGCTCCCTGGGTCCTACTTCTTGCCCTTCCTGAGATAAGACTGACGTAAGCTGTGCAATAAGCTGTATTGTACTGTTGGGTGTGAAGTGCACCCTTTCTGTGTTCAGCCCAATAGAATATATATATAATGCCAACCCACAGAATCTGATCCTTTAGCTTTGTCCTTAGACACTGCTAAAAAACTGCCCTGGAGTTTATTTAGGTGTTTATGAAACTGTTATTCTCAAGTTTTTACCTTGGAAGGCCCCTGATGTCAGCCAAGATGGAGGTCATTCCATGAATGCTGCTTAGGACAACTGTCCTTCTGCATACATGTGATCAGGGCTGCTCCATGTCCAACTGAACAGCCAAGGTCTCAGCGGTGCACAGCACCTTTCCCCATCACAGTGGGAGTGCTGGCCCCTGATGCTGCTCCTCTTTGGGGGACCTCACAACAGTCTAATTTGCATTAGTAAATAGTAGAGCATTATTAAAACAAAGAAACAGCTTAAAGAAATGAAAAGGTTCTCTGGTAATAGTTCCTATTTGTGTGACATGGGGAGATAAACCTGGAAAAAACTTAGATAATCTCTAACAAACTCAAACAGAGAGTTTATGACTAGCTCAGTACCTGCACTCCAGTTCTATCATTAAAAAACACCAGAAGATGGTTGTTAAAAAAAAAACCAACCAAACAAACAAAGCAAAACTTCTCAAAAAATCTCTGTTGATTGGCATGGATTTTGAAAAAAGAATGATTATGCTGACAGATTGTAGTCACTGCCTTTGTGCTTGCTACTTGAAATAACTGAAACAGAGAGATAACAAACAGCAGTAACTTAAATAGCAAGGGCTGGTTCTCTGTTTTGCCCTAAAGATTTCTAAAGCTTCTTTTTTCCAGAATAGAGATCTTTCCTTTGGCAGCCACTTTTCAGGGAGAGGTTGACCTCTGCTTGTTATCACCGTCACTGAAAGGTAGTGTGGTTGCCTTTGTTACGGTGAACCAGACTCCCAAAGGGAGTCCTGTGTTTGCTCTCAACTTCCCTGACCGACACAACGATATCTCCCAGGTCTTAACTCCCCTTATCTCTCCTCATCACGTCTAAACTCTAGTTAGGGAGCATATGGGAAGGAACATTTCTGAGCACAGTGACCCTTCTCTCTCCCACCACATGTGTTTGTAGGCCAGTGAGTTCTCTCATGGTCACCTTTGCGTCTGCAGCTATTAAGCACACAAAATCTGTACAGCAATTAGTCTTCTAAGTAGATATATTAGCTTTTGACTGTACCGTGATTGAATTCTCTTAAAGTTCAAGTGTAAGACTTGATTAATTTAGCTTGGCTCTTGGTGCTTCACTTTAACTTTACTGTAACCCTCTGCAGTCATGCAGCATGCTGCAGCAGATACCTAAAACTGTTCAGCCCTTTGGATCTATGGTAAAAGATTTTCTGACAACTGTCACTTCCAGTTTTGAAGTTGGTGTGGGTCAGGTATCAAAGCAAGAATATCAACTTTTATAACAAAACGTGTCAGGTTCACAGTGTACACAGGATTATATTGCAAACCTCCCACTCTGTTACATTTTCTTTTTTCTGGGAATTGTAACTACTGAAGAGACTGTAATATGTCATGGCTGTTATGTTCCGCTTTTCATAACCTCTGCAAGGTACAGTGATACTGTCAGAAAGAAGGAAGGAACTGCGAAGACTCAAACAATGCTAAGTTTCTTAACAAAATCTGCCTTATTTTCACAATTTTAATCGTCATAGGGGCAGTTAACTGAAATGCAGATCATTTTTCTTTTAATAAATCAAGTAAAGACAGTAACAAGTTTGTGTCTTCTAAAGAGATGCATACAATTATTACTGCCTAAAATATGTAAGACAGTACTTTGACCAAACAGGTAGTAGAAAGGATGTAACTACAAACCGTCGACCTCCGTTGAGGTTGGACCTGGCAATGTATTGATTTGACAGAGTAGCTCTAAAACTGATAAATAAATCCCATCCTACTGAACTGTTCAGCAGCAATTTCCCACCTGGGTCTGCTAATTTCATTACAGAGGAACAAGGTCAGGTTGCCTGGGATACTGAAGGCATTTTGGACAGACTGGTAAATGGTCCACCTGTATTTTCTAATACTTAATGCATTCTGTTTTCTATTTTCTCCTCCTCTTTGGCTTGATCCAAACCAAAATGTGTCAATGGAAATACATCCATCAGCCAAGAGGCTCAGGTCTGGACTTTTGAGAGAACTTTTACAATTCAGTGTTTTTAAAGAAGGCAGTAAGTAGAAGCCACAAGGAGTCTGAAATGTTCTTATGACAACTGATAATCTAGAACAAGAAAAAATTGTAAGGACAAATTCACCATTCAGCATAACATACTTTGCTCTGCTAAAAAGGAAAGTTATTTTTTACCTCTGCAAATGAGACAATATGATGGGGAAATTAAATTAAATGGTGATGTTATTCCCCTGGGGCAAAACAATTCTATTCAATAAATTAATTTTACATCAGTAGCTCTTTCCATTCTTGAAACTGACAGTAATAACCTGACAGCTTAAAGCTTTAATAAACTTCAAGAACTAGGAGACTGTCCTTCCTCAAAAAAAAAAAAAAAAAAGTGTATCACAGGTATTACAGTCTTTCCTTGTTCATTGTAACACAAAAAGTCCTCTAAATTCAATTCTACTTACTGTATTATTTGATGAACCAGACCACTTAAGATAGTTTTTGACAGCATGCAGTTTTAGTATCTTAATGTTCCCATTCTTCAGAAGATACTCAAAACCTCATTTCCCATTAGGTGGCTCTAAGTAAATATTATACGAAAAGGGCAAACACATGGAGTAAAAGTATTCTGTCTCTGAGACAGTCCTGTTTGTTGAAAAAGAATAAGTCATTCTGTACAGGCTGCTGTGTGAGTTAAGCCAGAAGGCATGAGATGGTATACCCAGTGTCTTCAAGAGTTAGGAGATCTCTCATTACCAGTGTCTGAATTTGAAATAAAATACATTGTAATTTTAAACACAATATTTGTCTTTTCTTCTTTCCTTTCTTTCTCTCTTTCTTTTTTCTTTCTTTTTTTTCATTCTTTTTTTTTAAAAAAAAAAATTTAAAAGGGAAATCATCAGCAGTGGGCTCTATCCACTAATAAACCCACCATACTCAGAATCCCATGACGGTAGCTCGGTATCTTAAATTTTGTATAGGAGAGCTTGTGCAGCTGCTGCTGTGTCTGCTGTATAACTGCAAGGGGAAATAAAGGACTCTGACTTTCTTTCTCAATCTCTTTTTATTTTTAATTCTCAAAGTCAGCCCACAAGTGCAAATATTAACCCCCAGCTCTAGAATAAGTCATCTCTTTTATCATTCTTCTCATAAAAACTTTATGTTTCTCCGAAAGTATTTTACAGCTGTGACAGAAAGCGCTGTGACAGATTCCGGTAGAAGAGGACCAAGAGAAAGCCTGGGAAGTCAGCCAAAAATTAAGAATGATTCCCCTTTTGCACCCGTTCCAGGGTATGACATCATCCCCTGTACTTCGATGCCTCTGTACAAAGCCAAACATATTGTGCCAAATATCTTTGCTATTATTATAATTTTTCATTTGGGGATGATTCTGATAAATGATTTGTAAATGCAAAAAGGCCATTAAACAGAATAATAAGGAGTTGCTCAATTCTTCAGCTGCACTGAGTAGTTCCAATTAGAGTCTGAAGGAGGAATATTGCCTTTCTATCAGTCAAGCTCGTGACACAGCACATCTCCCTGAGGTCATGGGTCCTAGATACTCAAAGAAAGATGTCACTTGTATTCTCAAATAGATTATAGAGGTTTGCTAATCAGTAAAAATAGGAGTGTACCTATTCATTGGGTAGTTGGGCAGAAAGGGCACTTTAACAGCCTAAACTCAAGGCCTTAGAGCACTATCATTATTCAAAGGACATTTTGGAATAATGAGTAATTAAGTTGAGTATTTGTTAGTTATTCCTCAATACTGAATAAGAAAATTTCTTTTAAATGTTGAACATCATTTCAATTAGCTGAACATTTTATTTTCCCCCATTCACAACAACTTATTTCAGGATGCAGCAGCAAACCATTAAAAGAAGATAGAAACAGAGTACAACTTTAAGGACAGGAAATGTTGTTAAAGACTGGGCCAGCTGTTTGTTACTCCCCACCCCTTTTCCCAACTTTTTCTTCCTGTGGGCTCAGTCAGCACTAAATAAATTTAGGATACATAGTGTCTAACAGACCTAAGACTTTTGGTCCAGATCCTGAAAGGTACAGTGCAATGCTGTAGCTGGGTTAATTACAAAAAGAGAGCAGTCAGTTTTGGGTTTTTTTTGCGGGAGTTCCTCGGTGCTTTGTGAAACTGAAGACTTGGTAAGCAGTTTGTGCAGTGTAGAACTAATGTTGACATCATTGTAGTCAGTGGAAAACTTTTCCTCAAGTTGATTAGGAGTGTAGCTGGACTCCCTATGTCCACCTTAGATTTAATTGGCACCCCTTGCTAAAGTTATGAGGAGGTGGGTTTGCATATATGCAAGTGCACTCAGGGCCCCAGATATAAAAAGGCAAGAATGAGAAGGCGTTCTGGTAAATTCTTCATTCAATTCTACTGAAAATATTGATTTAAATTGATTCCCTGCCTCTACTGTTTTTCACTGAAAACAAACAAGAGGTCATTTTCAAGCCCTAGGGCCTATGGGCTTTGGTAATTATGGAAATTTTTTTTTAAAGACTCAGAAGAGCAAATTGACCATGGTCAGGCAACTTTATTAAAACCTTTTATTAATAATACCTAAATTCAGCCCTACTACTCAGCAAGTCACAGGGTCTCGAACATGGTCTTAGCCATTCTTACAAGGTCACCCAGGTGATTTCATTTGACATATGGCAGCAATTCGGCTTCCATTTCTTTTCCCACTGGGCTTATTTAACATACATATCAGAGATGTGATTCTTTTATAGTACTATTGGCATAATGATAATGTCTTTATAATAATAGTGATTTTACATTTTATTAAAAACATTAATAGGGAATTACTGCTCCTATGAAAACAGCAAAGGAAAAGAATGAATCATACACTTTCATTCTGTGAATTCCATGTTTTAGCATCAAATTAAATGTCATTACAATTTCTTTTTTAAAGCACCAAATTTGAAACAAACATACCATTAGACTTTTAGTGCCAAATAACTCAGATTGTTCAATGAACATGTGAATGGTATATTTGCAACAGTATGAAGTTTATTGTTTATTCCCATTTTTGTATCTATTTAAGTTTTAGTAAAGTATTTAAATATGGATAAAATAATTAGACCATTCATTATGTGTTATTACTGCCATTAGCTACTGAATTCTTTTTAAAACTGTACTTTGGAAACTTATTTACACTAAATAAAGAAGAAGCCTTCAGTTTCCCTCAACTCATCTGCAGATGTGTCTGAAAAACCTCAGGTGGCTGCCTCACACCACCATTAAGACCCAGCTAGGTCCTGTCCTGCAGGCACACTCCATGCCTTAGGTTTACAATCTCCCTCAAACAGCAAGTTTTTCTTCTTAGATTTCAGGATGAAAAAAAGCAGTTTTTCTCTTTCACACTGCATGTTTTGTGTGGTCCAGCCCCTGCATTTGTTTTTACCTGATCATTGATTGTCCAGTTGGATGAAGAATGAGTACTTTGTGGGGATTGCAGGCCCGTTAAAGAACTACTGGGGTGAGATTGGGAAGAGCTGATGATTTGACAGTGTGAGAAAGAGAGGGAAGATCTACCCACATAAAAATGTCAAGAGCATTCTTATTTCAAACACACACACATCCCTAATTACTAAATTCTGTCCAAGGGAGACATTACCATTAATTCCTTGAAACAGGAAGAAAAGGATGTGTATCCATATTGGGTGGGATTCATCTCACTTAACTTTAGACATCTAAAAATTATTCATCTGAGTTAGTCATCCCTGACTACCCTCAAAGTCAGCATAGAGAAATAGGCACACCTAAAAGGCATTCATCCTTCCTATCTTAGAAGAAGATGAATTACTCTTTAGAGTTACCTGCTTCTCTCCATTGATTATAAAGGGGAGCATGAAGTAAATAACTCAACTGACTTTTAGACATCTGGAAATTAGGCAATATGAATCTTTTCCCTGAATTTCATCCTCAAAACCTTGAATTAAAATGGCATCTAAGGTCTGGTTTTAGTTGTATTTTTTTAATAACTGCTGTTGAATTGAAATTTTGCAGTCAAAGCTGCACTTAAGGCATATAAAACATGAGGCTGTGATTCTACTGATGAATATATCAAAGACTTACAGTGCATTTCTGGACCAATCACCTAGAGAAATACACACAAAAGTTTGGGTGACCAGAGATCCTACAGAGGCAGTCAGAAGTATGTTGACCAAAGCTGAGACTTTTCATGTATAAAATATTAAAAATAAACAGGATAAATATTCAGTGGAAATACAAAACAGTACTACTACCTCTGAAAAACCCTGTGAAGAAAAAATCTTTCCAAGATTTATTTTAGTATTATTTCACTTCTCTAAAATGATCTAAAAGTCATTCATTCCATAAGTCTTTCTAAGGACTTTGAAAGTCCTTGAAAGATATGAATTAAAACTGATTTATATTTTGACTGTGATAAAAATATGGTTCTGACTATGTTCCCAAAGAGTTTTCAGGACTGGTTAAGGTAAAACTTTTTTTTTCTTCTGAGTTACAGTCATAAATTTATTGAGGGAAAAAAACTACCATGATTTTGATCAGTATCTTCATGGTAACAGTATTTCATGAGGGTATAAAAGATCATTGCTCAGTTTCTTTTTTGAATTGGACAGATTTAAATAACAGCTTTCATGGAAGGCTTTGAATTATAATTCTGTAAGGTACATGGGAAGGAGTTAACTTTTTAAGGGTGGTTACTGTAACTGAAATAATCTGTGGGCTAAAATGCCAAAAGGAAAGTCTCAGAATTCCTCCACTTCATTAAAAATATGTTTAAATCTTAGTCTACAAATGCTAATTCATTGACATGGCAGTGTTCATTCTGAATTTTACAAGGTGTGGTTTCACTCTTCGAAAACTGCCTTAACCAAGAAAGAGAAACAAAGTATCAAAGTGAAATATAAATGGTTTTTAGATTAAAATGTAGACATTAGTTATTTATTTAAAGGTTTTGTCTTGTGCCTATTCCATTACCAGTTATTTCAAAGAAATAATTCACCTCACTAGAATCTGGATGGTGAAGCCTGTATGGTGAGACTCACATGTCCGGGAGAAGAATTTGAGTGCTTTTGTTTGCTAGAGCTTTTTGTTTATTTACTGTTTTTACTGGATAAAGAGGTTCTTCTGTTGGTTATTATGGAAACATTTTGTCAAAGAGGAACATTTGGCAGCAAAACCTCACTCTAAATTTATCAATATATATATTTGGACAAATGTTTCCAGATGGTTTTCTGGGTCTTGGACTTTCACAAAGCAACACAAAACAAACACTTGTCTTTGTGAAATATTCTAGCTATGAAAGGTTATTTTTTCCAGTCATTGAAGTGATGTTTTTAGTCAATCTTGATCTGGTAAAACAGAATAAATCCCTCCAGCAAGCTGAACTTACTGACACTGTTTAGTATTTACACGCAGCAGGGAGGCTAGTCTGTCCCAGGTATTTACACTTTTTAAGGGCTCTGCAGTGTATCAGAACACATGTACGTGTATCTTCAGATGTGGTGCTAACTCCTGACTGGTTCCTCTTTGGAGGTACAACATGTGGACACAAGGACATGAACACTGGGAACAAGTGAATAATAGCAGAATGCAAGTTGGTGTGCTTTTAAGTGTAAAAATGTGTAAAAACTTGTCAACAAAACGAATCTCTTCATAGCTACGTAGTCTGACACTTTCAAAGTATAGGTTTCCTGGAGCATCTCCATAGGTTTTTGTAAATTGATGCATAGTAACTTAAAATCCTCTTTCTTACCCCATCATAGAGGCTCAGAACCAGGTAAAATATTAGATTAAGTTCAGTTTTCACACACTAAAAATCCATTAAGCTAAAGACGGGAAAAGCTTTGAGTCTGTGCTTGGTGTTGTATTGAGAAAGGACGGACTCAAGTACTTGCTTGAGGTTTTGTGCAAGTGAGGGTTTATTCTGGTTTTATGACATTGCCAGTTCTTCATTTTCTGAAGTCTTTCGTTCAAGTGGCTTTTTAGTGAAGGATAATCTATAGATGTTGGAGATCAGTTCAAATAGCAGTTAAAAATCTTTAGCCTTAATTCTTAGAAAAGGATACAATCTGGGGGGAAAGAAATACACACACACACAACCCCACACCCAACTACCCCAAATTCCACACCTGCTAGGCTTTTATGAAGAGTTAATTTTTTACAGGTATATATCTGAAAGAGACAGGTGATCCTTGTATACTGACATAGTCCTAATGTATCACTGCTTCAGATCCGATTCTTATCAATCACATTCTATAAGAAGCTTCATAATGAAAATCAAATACAAGGTTTCAAAAGCCAAATTTACTCTGAATTTGTCCATTGGTTTGTTGTCTACTTCCATGGAAATCTCAATTAACATTCTTTAAAAATTTATTCAGTTTTCTTTCTTTTCCAAAAAAAAAAGTAGAAAAAAGTGGAAGTTAACATTAGTTGAACTATGTATGACATGTAATCTATCAAGATAAATTCACAGTAATTTTCTTGTCTAGCTACCCATGCTCCATGCTCCATGAGTTGTATGTTCTCATAGCTAGGTACTAATGAAATTACTGTGAAAGAGTATAAAGTTGGCATCAGTCCCAGCAGCTGTGTAGGGTTGTCTCTGTGATTTTGGAGCCCATGTGACCTGAGCTTGGATGCTCTGACTCACCACTGAGAACAAAACACTTCATCACTAACCTGTTGGGAGGAATTAGAGATGGCAGAGCTGGACAATCTGAACAAGAGACAGTGTGAATGGATTTACAAGAATCAAGTTTACTGATGTAAAAAATGAAATTCATGTTTTAGAATCATACAGGCAAAAGGACCTTACCTGATCAAGTTGAGCTCGTATTTCTCATGATTAATGGATATAATACGGAGAGCACAACCTGCAAAGCTCTTCCAGATCTCTACAGCAGTCTGTCTTTGCACACTCTGTCATGCTACTCAAGTGCTTGACCTTTGCTGGTTTCTGCTTTTTATTCTATAGATTATGAAGATTTTAACACCTGATCACACAACATCCAGCACCTCTTCATTCACTCTGCCCTGTGTAACATTTCCCAGATACTGGTCTATGAAGTCTGTGTTATCTGATTAAACAGTATGCTCTATTAGTGTACATTATGGTTTTTATTACATTGATGTTAAAAGTTGAACAGTGAGGACTGACAAGCTAAGATTCCTACTTCATTCTGCCAACATACCTTCAGTCTTGTTATCCTTGCCTTGAGCTTCTCTTAGCACAAATTATTGATTGTGCCCAGTCATGCTAATTTGTGTTTCTGACATCAAACAGAATATGTCCACCTTCTGCAGTCAAGCCATGAAAGAGAAATTAACCTTGGGCTCCTGACACAGAACTGAAATGGGATCTAGCATCATCTCATGGAAAGATTTGTATAGTTTGTTTAAATTTCTTCTTGCTTATAGAAAAGGTAATTATGAGACCAAATTGTCCTACAGATTGTTTCTTGGGATCAAACTATTAATTGATACCAGCATTATAAAAACTTTGACAGAATGTTTCTATAACAGTTTTAAGAAAATTAAATCTTTTTAATTTCTGAAATTAACCAGTAAATATTGATCACCGGTGCCCTTATTTTAGACAAGGACAAAAGATGTGGTTTTAGAAAATACAGTAGTTTGTATTTAGAAAACATTTGAAAAAAATATAGATTTTGAACAAAATCTTTGAAAATGAAAATATCATTGGCTTCATGTCCAGAAAAATATATCAACAGTTCAATCTAACTACAAACCTGAGTGTGCCTGCAAGACTCCAGTTTATTTTTCAGTCCTTCACTGTACATATTTATTACTATCACCTTCATTTTTCAGACAAGAAAATCAGAAACAGAAAGCTTAGGCTTTTTCCAAAAGTGTTCATAAATTTTGGATAATGGAGTAGTAGGATTTCATATTGAATTCTCAAACCAAAATAACCATATGCTTCTTGACCACATTATAAAATAGATCTCAATGACTCATTCGAGGATGTATGGAAGAGAAAGTAGTGGAATTCAAACCTTGTTATTTCCTGCTCTGTGCTGTAATGACAAGGCTGTCATTACTATGAAAACAAGGCCTATGCTAAAGCAAAGTATATAATAATGATGGAAACGGCTCTGGATGGCATTTATATGAACCTCAGGTTCAGGTTGAAGAGAATTTTCTTATTACATTATGTGGGTTTCCTTTGATACTGTACTACAAATCCCACAGATATTTCCTGGGGCCTTGACACACTTGATTTCAATCACTTTTGAATTCATATTTAACAGCTATATCTGGTAGATGAATACCGTGTTAAAAGAAAGCAAAACCCAAAAAAGGGGAAACAATAAAAATAAATGAGAATTAAATGAGAGAAGAATGGCTGGAATAAAATAATAAGATACAAAAAGACAGTCAGGAACAATGGAGAAGGATTAAAAATTAAAATGAATTTGAAAAACTGATAATAACACTAGATCTCATCTTCTGAGGTAGGACTGAGTCAGGCAATACATTGGGATCTTTTATAATCATGGGTGTGAACTTTTATCTCCGAAAGCAATGTCATTAATTTTTAACCCTGGGACTACCTGCACAAGTGGCTTCTCACAAGTGTGAGAAGTGGGTTCAAACTTGCTGGCCCATATCAATGGATAAGGAGAAAAATAAACCGGATTCATATTTGAGGCAAACACATTCATCTTCTTCTTGCCTGGCTGTGAGCTGTCTGAGGACATGAGCTTAAGTAGCAAAACTGTAAACGTAACACTGATTACACTAATCCTCCTGAAATCCATGCAGACTTGTCTAGCATCCCATATATAATGTTTCAAATAAAACACTGAACTGTGAAAAGTTCCCTGTTTAGGCTTGCCAAGCCTATAACATATTTAGGTGCATATCCCGATACCATTGATCTTTCAGAAGAAAAAAAAATCACCTTCTTGACACATCAAAAAACAACACAGCACCAAAGCAGATGGCACTTTTGATTCTTAGATGTGTGTCATGTTTATTCTGGATTTTGTAAAAGACTTAGTGACTGATATGGGAGAAATTAAAATATAGAGGAGCAGCATTTGCAGATGTGAAGCACTCAATCTGTAGTGAAAATATGTGATTCTCTGGTATAGAGAAGTGGGCATAGAGGGTCCAGAGAAGTATGTCACCGAAGCCAGCTACCGGGGAGACCTGTTTGCATGTGTGTGGCTCTGAGCACGAGGTAACTGGGACACCAGGTGATCCAGGGACCAACTACTGCTTAAACCGGATGTTTAAGGCCAGTTGCTGGAGGGATCCTCTGTGTGTGTGTGTGTGTGTGTATTTATGAGTGTGTACGTGTGTACACCTGTGAGTGAGGGGGTCTGTACTGACAACCAAAGTGGTTCTGTGGACCCGGCGGGCTCATATGTTCAGGTGCCAGCAACTGAGAAGGTTAGGATCCAGTGGCAGGTACCAGATGAACTGTCTGCTGGAGTGTACCATATTCTGTATATTCATATGTAGTTTCCACTGCCTTTCATTCTGCTCAGCCAGAGAGGGCAACAGGATGAGGCCACCAGTGCTGTTTGTGTTTGCACGAGTGCTGTTTTCTGTCTGGGTTCATCCATGTGGCCGGTTGTGTGTGCATGTATATATGCATTGGGTGTATGTGTGTGTGCACCTACTGGGAATACACGCTCAGACTCGCTACTGGCTGGACCTGGGGGCATAGAGCTCACCTCTCCTCTGACGGCTTGCTGGATGTAGCAACCCCATACGCTGCAGTGGCTCTGCTCCTCATATAGCCCTGCGGCGAGAGTGCCTGAGGTTAAGTGGAATAAATTATGAGCCTGAAGTTATAATGCATAGTGGCTGACTGCAGAAACAGTCCTGAAATGCACATGTATTTGTTTATCCTCACAGCACTGCTTCAAATACAAGTTTTGAACTGTGAAAACAGTCCCATTTCCACTTAAGAGGTATGTTGAAAGCAGGTACTCTTTAGGTGTATGTCCTTATAACAACATTAATTTTTCATTGAATTTCATTATTGCCTCTTGTAAAATAGGGATAATGACGTTGATTTATTTAAGAGATCTGGTCATCAATATTTTTATTGTTATGTTGGACTAAACTTTCCTCAGAAAAGCAAAAAAAATCAGATATAAGACCCATCATGTCTAATGTTGCTGCAATGATTTTCATTTACAATCAAATAAAAGGAAGAGTAAACAACTTACCCCTTTCTCACTTGTATTTTTCACCCCATTTTGTTTTCTTGCTAAGGTATGTAAGAATGACTGTATGTATCATTTGTTCTGTAATATATTTCTCTTCTGCAGTCATAGAGTAATGCAGAAGAGGGGAATTGCAGTTTTTTTCTGGACTACTTTGGAATGTTTCTTGGATCACAAATACTCTACAGATTATAGGTGGAGAAACATTGCTTGAAAACAGTTTGAGATCTCGCGATGGAAGTAATATATAGGAGCAAAATAGTACTACCACCAAAGAAGATGGCTGTAAACATCCTGTGTGCTTTGGCTATGAATTCACACCCTGTAGGCAACAGCAACCTTTCTTCTTTGGCATAAAAGCAATGTTTTAGTCTTTAACAAAATGCTCTTTTATAGCAGCACAAAGTACATTTTAAAAATGTATTATTAAAAATTCTATTGAATTGAACATTAGCATTTCTGAGCATACAAAAAACCCCTCTGTAACAATAAGAAAATACTCAGCATTTGCCTCAGCTCCCGTTGAGGATAGCAGGAGTTTAGCACTACATTTCAGTGGAAGCAGAGGTAGGCCAGAACTGAAAACTTTCCAGAATTCCCTCTCAAGTCTTTCTTCTTCCCATGTGAAGTCCCAAAAGAGAACAAACAAAACAAAAAGAAAGGAAGAAACCCAACAGGCTCTGAACTGTTTCCCTGCTCCCTGCCGTTCATGAAGGACTTCTGCATGGTCTCATAAATTCTGTGGTCAGAGACAAATTCCTTGGATTTCTTTCACTGTGGAATCACTGGGGAGCCATGTCGTGCCAACAGTCTGATAAGGGATGCTCCACACACAATCAATGGGGAGTTTTGTGTTTGGGAGCTGATGGTGGAACGTACCCTACAGATCTGCCATAAACTCATCGCTCTGTTGCATCAAAACAGTTTGTTATATTTAGGTACCAGCTGGAACTAATGACTAGCTCTTTGAGATCTTGGTTATCATATGAGTCATGACCTAGTGAGCTAAGTAGAGGACTAGGACAGGAATATTGGCAATCTAAGCTTGGCTCTGCACTTGGTTTTCTCTTAGGGTCAAAGAAGCAAACGAGCTTTTCAGTTGCATTTAGAAAAAGATAGTGACTGCTATTGGAACTGCTGGTTTACGTAATGCCATTACAATATATGCTCATACAATTATGCATGTTGTTACACTCCTGCCCTTTTTTTTTAGTAACAGAGTTGTGGAAGGGTTTGGAAAAAACTCACTTTAGGAGAAATTAGGAAAGTTTGGGCGATCTGTTTAAGACAGGAGTAGACCATCATATGAAAATACTGACAGGAACAGTAAAAAAAAAAAAGTATATACATATAAAAAAACCCAACAATAATCACTCTTTATCTTCTCTTTGGCAACAAAAGTAAAATGTGAAACAATGAAAATTTTGAAGTCAATAAAAAGGAAGTACTTTTATATTTAACTAAAAGTCCAGTTGTGGAACTCTCATGAAATATTATCAAACCAAAGGGCTAGCCAAATTGGAAAGGCATAAATGTGATTTCAGATTCATAACAATGCTTAATATTTGTTCTTTAAGTGGACAAAAATAAAATGCATTATAATGAACAGCTAAAACCCATAGATTCATGCTAAACATTTTTTTTAAGACATGATAGCTGGTTATAGAAATTGTACGCCATTTTCCCAGGAATAGAGTTCAGGCTTTGTGTCAAAAAGACACAATGTTATAACCACTCTGATGATAGTATAATATAATATAATATAAAGTAATATAATATAATAAGCATAATATCATATACAAATTTTGCACGAGTCTTCTAAGAGTTCCTGTGAAAAACAGGAGTAGAATATAGTCTTTTAAGGAAGGTTCATCTTCTATACAGACATCATCTTAGAGTTACATTTTTTTAATTTTCAGTAATGTCAGTCCAGAGAAACTGGAAACAACAAACATAATTAAATTAAAGTATACCGAAGAGGGATGGTTCTCCAGAATTCAACAACCAATGGTAGAGACCAGAGCTGAGGATCAATACACAGTGAAGAATTAGAGAGGCAGAAAATATGAGTAAATATATGAGACATTTTAAAATCAGAAACTGGGTATTGATGGGGAATAGAAATCAGATAAAAAGAGAGAAGCAGCAAAACAGAATGATTAAGAGAATTGACATGCTTAAAGAAAACAAGGAATTTAATAATTAAAATATCTACTGTCAAAAGAAAACAAAAGGACGAGTGAAAGAAAATAAATGAGTAAAGGTCAAATCAGACAAAGGAACTATGATCAAATAAGAATGGCAACTGAGTTTGGATTTCTAAAAGTTCGACATAGTGTTACACTCCTTTTGTCTTCTTGTTTCTTTGTGTTTAATAACACAATCAGTGAAGTCACTTATTTAATTACAGTCTCTCTTCTTGCCTTCACTACACACATAATTTCTATGTTTGGTAAGAATTGCCTATGGGATCTCAAGCAAATCACTTAACTCTTCTCTCACCTCAGTTCCCTCCTCTGAAAACAGTGAATATAAAGTGTCCCGTTTTCCCCCAAGAGGGTTTATTTTTAATTTTTATTTTATTTTCTTTTGCAACAAACCTTGTTTGAATACCTGATAATTTTTCCAACTGCATCGTACAAGCCTATGAGCCATGGGGGCTTTGTTTTCTGATCTCTGCGTTGCTACTCATTTCTTGCATGACTCTGGATAGGTCACTTAACCTCTGTGGGCTTCTGCTTCCGCATTCATATGGTGGGATAATACTGACCTACCTCAGAGAGGGATGTGAGGCTAAATTAGTGTTTAGAAAGGACTGCTGAAGTACAAGGTGTAAAGTGTTATTATGCTGAGTGCTTCACCAGTGAGAAACTAACCTCACAACTGAAAATCAGTTTAATATGTGAAGCTCTAGCAGCTAGCATGGTTTTGCTGATGAGAAGGGTGGCTGCCCTTGAGAATGTAAAAACACAGTCCCACACCGCTCTGCCCACATTCACTTTCCTTACTCAAGAGCAGACAATGACAGGCAGGGGCTGGAGGGGGAAGGAGGAGGGGAGGATTTAAAGTTAATCTTGCCATGCGACTCTGTACAAGAACTGCTGTCAGCACAGAAAACCAACACAAGGTAGGGAATGAATCCAAAAGACATAACCTAAAAATGTGAACAAGAAAGAAGCTTTTCTTTTTCTTTTTCTTTCTTTTTTTTCCTCTTTGTTTTATTTGGTGCAGCAATCTAGACCTCCTCCACTGCTCCCTCCCATCCCCCTTCCCCTGGGAAAAAAAGAGGGAAACTCTTATTAACTAGTGCCTCTTTCTACTGTGAGTAGGGAAATGCTTCAACACCAAGTCACTTAACTGTAGGTTACCATACAGTCATACTGCTCGCCGTGAATTATGTATGGCTATTCAAAGCAGATATTAGGCTGCGTGTGCAGATAACAGTGTACATATTAGATCACTCCAAACAAGGATACCTCTGGTGAGGTTGGAAAAAGTTGCAGCTCAGACATATTTATAGAAAAGAAGATGTATTGATGAAGCTGAACTAATAGATCAGTGCACCAAAGTTTATGGGTACAAGTCAGCTGTCATGGGCATGGTTAAGGGAGTTATAATATTCCAGTGAAGTCCCAAACTTAAAATAAAATAATAATAATAAAAAAGATTAATACTGCTCTGTCACTTAATTGATAGACCAAACCTGAATCAATCACTCTTGATTGCTGACCACCTCTCACATTCACCATATGTCTCTGGATTTCTAAATGCAAATATAAATTTTTTCATCACAGGCAGGTTTGAACACAGCAAAACCTTAACGATGAAGTTTCTGTTACTGAGATGAAAAGAAAGGCAGATGAAGAAGCAGAGGTTTTTATTCTGCCACTATAATTCATACAAATAGCTCACTTGAATCACTGTAGAAAGATAGGTGCTTGAAAAGCAGAATCTGGCCTGGAATATCGATATGTATTATAACATGAATGCTCCTTGTAAAACTTACAATGTGTCCTCTGAGCATGTGTGTGATCACTGCATGTGATCCATGCTATATAACCCCCCCAAAAGAGGCCATATTATGAATCATCCAGCAACAAATTGAACAGATCTCTTGTCTTTCCCTGCCTCTCAGCTCCCACAGCCTAAACCTATCCCACTCTGTCTCCTCCAGGCAAACTACCATCCTTTCTCTTCTGTCCATTAGAAAAAAGAAAACAAGCAAGATGGATCATTTCACAGTTGTTAAACTATTATATAGAAATAACCATGCACACATATTTATGTATATACATACAAATATGCATTTATGTCCATATACTTGCACACACACATCTGTATGTGTATGTGTATTTCTATGTGTATGTAATGAATACAGTCAAGGTGACAGTAACCTCCACTGTGGGTAAGTTGTGAGGAATCAGCAGCAACAGTTCAATGGTCCAGAGGGTGGAAGAACCTCTAAAACAAGCTCTGCTGCCACAAAATTCATAAGGTGAAACCACAGATGAGCAGATGGTTCCATATAGCTTTTCTTAACCTCATGAAAATGATTTGAGAATAACTAAAATATAACCGTTAGCACAATAGTTGCCATTAAAAATATGATTTATGCAGTGCAGTTACTTGTGGAATGGCATAGCGATCTCCTATGACAAGCCACTCTCTACCTACAAGAATGCATTCAACACCCTAGCAAAGTAAATTTGATCTACTAGTAGTAAACTCTTCCTTCTCGTCCTAACATGCACCATGCTTCACACCTCAGGTTTGATCAGATTAAACTATTACCCTGGTAAGGCATGTACATATAATAAATGTATATTCATCTGTTTCCCTAAAACATTCTTCTAAGAAGTGATAATTGCCATACCCTCAATTCTGCTACCTAGTATATAAATAAATAATAACCCCTCTGTGTGTAAAATCTGATATGCAGCAGGCAAACTTTAGACAGAGGTGAAGCAGGCAGCTGCCTGTGACAGCAGGCAGGTGGGGGCAGAACAACAGCCATGACCCTTCACCCTCCCATTAATTTTCCCCGTGCAGGGGACCTGCAGATCTGTGCCAGTCAGTGCTCCCATAAGGCCCTGGCATTTGTGTAGCAAAGGCCACTCCTGGGATGCAGTGGCTGCCCTCATCCCCATCCTTCCTCCTGGCTTGGAGAACCTCGCCTGGCCCTGGGGGGCTTCCCCTGGGCTCCTTGCTCTGGGTCTGCCCATGCCATATCCCTCACTGGGGAAAGAATAGCCTGCTTTGGTGTGGCTCCAGATTCTCATCTTTGGGGCAGAAAAATTCAGTTTTTCAGTGGCGTTTGTAATTTTGAAACACCTCTGAACATGCATTTCCAGGTCCAGGGTCATAAACCATACTGGTGTAAATTTCACTCAAATAGAAGAATAAATAATTGGTATTTTTTAGTCTGTTTTAGGAAGCATGTACCTCCAGACTTGAGAAACTGTTGTCTTTTTTATACATGATGCTCTCCTTAATATACTTGACAAACTCTAATATACAAAAACTTCAGCTGCTAATTCAAGATAATCTAGGTTTTCTCCTGGCAAAATTGAAGTAAATATAAATCACTTCCCCTGATGATGTTTACAATATTTATTCATGGACCCTTCAGTATGAAGCACTTTGATTAAACAATTTAGCAAAAGCACAGCAAACCCACCTGCTGTATGCGGAACAAGAACTGAGCATCTCCAAGGTTGTTATGAGCCATTATATGTGTATGAAAAAGATGCTTTACACTTGCAGTCAGAGATCTGGAAAAGTGACAGCTATACAAATATACATGAGCAAAACACAACGACATGGGAAACGATCTATTCCCAGCCTTTTCTGTATGCTTTACGAAAGTGGAAAGTTTTTGAGATTATCTACAGTAATTAGGAGTCCCCAGTTGTGTTTACATGGTTAGCAAGTGTAAAATATGATGACCTGCTGAGGATTTGCAAACAGCTAAGTTATAATGATGGATCGTGGTGAGAGGACATGTAAGATTTCCCAGACTTCTGCTGGGAATACTTCAAAAATAAAGCACGTTGTTTTCCCTTGGGGTTTATAACGCCTCTTTGACTTAATCAGCTTGCCTTTTGCTCTCAAGGAGAAATTTCTCCAATTTTACTCATCGGGAGAAATCACAATGTTCACAGTGATTTTTTAACTACCTTTTCTCATGGGAGACATTGGCTTAGGGTAACAAATAACTCCCCTGTAAAATTTGGTTCATTATCTTGTAAGAATACAGTGTTTGAAGAGAGAATATTATATGTATATATGTGGTGCTTATGTATGTATATTATACATGTATAAGTATATGTTTATGAGTTTTATGTATATATATCTTTATAGATATGCAGATATAAAATTCTGATAATTTAAAGAAACAATTTAGCTTCTATATTAAAAAAAAGTGTGAGAACATCATAACCAAACAAATAGTAATTTATTTCAAATCATATTAAGGATGTAAAGGCAAATTCTACATTTGATTTATATTCTCATAGTGCCCAAGAAAATTATTCCCTTTCTCCGTGATGGGATAATGTATGCAAGCCATGCTCACTTATTTTATATAGTAACATTTGAGCAGAGCTATCACTGACTATATGTTTGCTCTTGTGGCTCAGAGAAAGCAAGCAGGGAAATGAGTAATGCTTTATTACTGCCAAGCCCTGCTCAAAAGTGAAGAATACCCCTAGGCATAGTTTGAAATGTTACTATAGGGTAGGGGGAGCTTCGCATGTCTCCCTGACAGAGCCACATAAAGCAGAGTCGAGAGGTGAAAATGATTCAGGAGAGCTGCTTTGTAGCTTCAGGACAAGCCATTCCCACCTTTACTTATATTTCTGGCTAGTACTAGATGAATAATGGGAAAAAATAAGATTCAAACATTGAAAAAATGGAAACCAAGTACAACATTTGACAATATTTTTCGATCTACTGTGTCCAGAACACCAGCATTTTTTAGCCTTCTCATTTCTAGTGTCAGGTAAGCCAGCCAGGGTCTGGATTCCACTGTAATATCTAGAGGCAGATACTCCTCTTCCCGCCAAGTAGCTGGAGGTGATGGGCTGAAAACAAAGGATAAGATTCATCTCACCTGGCTTTAGCTATCTAAAAGTTTAACTGTCATCAAGCTTAAACTAATCTTTCAAGCTCCCTCTATAGTCCATAGAGAGAAATAGAGACCCAAGAGAGAGATTTATCTTATCTGAGATGAGCATGAGAAAAATTTTCCTCCTCCTTTGAGCAAGAATTAGAGAGGCATCCTGCCTTAAATGAGATGGCTAATTTTCTTGTTTAAAGCTAGGTGAAATGAAACAGGGACACAATGTTTATCATCACATTTTTGATTTGCCATGATTAAATCTCTTGGGAGTACCCAGAGCTTTACAGTTTATGTTTTCATCATCTCTTTTTTTTCACCCCTTGGCCAATTTAAAGCCAAAACTTTCTTAGGCTTCTACCACTTCCTAGGAACAATTTTGTCTTTCCATCTTCCAGCCTGCTGAGGTGAAATATTACTCCAAACTTTCTTTTTCCATGCTAGGGCATTATTTCCTGTACATCACATGTTATTGAACATTTCTGGTCCTGAGTTTGTTTTTCACTCTAATGACTGAGGTTCAATTCACATTAATTTGTATATGATGATTAAGGTTCTTCCATTTTACAAGTGGCTAAACTTTCTGCTTGTATGATTTCAAATGTAGAGTAACACACTATGCTTTTTTTAAACTCATCCAGGTTTATGACAGGCAGGTGAAAGAGAAAAGGTAATAGTAGATCCAAAGGGTTATTTTTTTCCTTTGTTTTTTTCACAGCTTTCATAATATTTTCTTATTTCTGTGTGTGAGGTAAAATATTATAATCTCAAATTTTTTAAGTGGTACTTAATGCTTCTGCTACTTCAGGTGTGCTGAAATACCACATACCACTTTTCATCAGGAACTTGCAGATTAACAAATATTGATGAGCTTCTGAAATTCCTATGAGACTAGTACATGCACGTTATATAATGAAGGTAAGGCACAAGGAGGTTTTACATGGTTCTTCAATTTAAAGCTTTCTGAAGTAGATTACTTAATGTTTATGACTTGTGTGTATGTCAAAAGATTTCAGAATATTTTCTTATTCACTACCACTACAAACATATACTGCATACTCAAGATTTGATTGCATCTTAGTGGGGGGATTGCTAATGTTTCATAAACTGCATTCGTACTTTTAACTATCTCTTTCATCATGAAGTGACTCATTGCCTCTAACTTTGTGAGGTTCTCTCTTTGATGTTCTTTTCTTATTTTGCATAAATTTGTTTTTCGATACTTACTATCTGCCATTTAATGCTCTGTCATTGTCTGTCAGTTGCATTATTTTTATTACTATTTCAATGACATCTTTTTGATTTTCCAGTCTCACCATTCCCTAAACTGTTTACAGGTGGGGGTGTGTTTTCAAAGGCTGAGTAACGAGCAGGGTGCAAGCTCTTTTCATATTTGTTAACCAAATATGCACTTTGGAAATTTGCATATATATTATAAGGAGTGAGTCCTCATTAATTATTTTAATAAGCTTGGCTTTGGTTCCAAACAGAATCACTCTTGAAAAAAAACCACTTCAACAGCCAGTAGCTACAGAAAATACAGTAGCTACTATTAAGAGGTCAGCATCTATCATATGATCATCAGTCATTGCTTGATAGAAGCAAAAGAAATTCCTGTTTTTAGAAGGAATTCTTTAATCTGTTCCAATGGACATTTAGGCTTCTACAAAAAGTTAAAAAATAATGAGCACTTTTTCAGTATATCTAACCTATTAAATCAAATTAAGTGAAGAGTATTTGTTTTAGCATATTTTCAGTCAATCACTTCTATGTATGCAAATGAAGCGTGACACTTACTCTCATGGACTGAGCCAATTTGGAAGTTTTAAACAGAAGCAGAATCAGTTCATGGAAAGACATATGGTCTCCTTATGATCTTCCATTAAACTAAATAACAGATTTACAGCCACAGCTACAACAGCAACAGCAAAAAATGTAAAACTCCATTTTTCACTTTTAAGTAATAACTGTTTTCGGGGTCTTTTTTTTTTTCAACAGTAACAAAACTGCTGTGGAGTAGAATACTATTTTGTGTGTCTTTTTCAATTATCATCATACAGTTATTATTCAATGTCCATCAAGACAAAAAAAGATCAATCAGGAAGCAGATTATCAGTTAGCAGCATATAGCTATATCATGTCAAACATTTAGGAATTTCTCACTTCCTGCCCTTCCATTTCTTCTCATTTCTTTAAAATGGCTGAAAGATGGAAAGAAGGAGTGTTCCTAAAAGTCACAACTACATGGTGCATGAGGCAAAGCAGGAGAGATGGTTCATGTAATCCAATAATTTCTGTAATTTTTCCCCTTTAAATCAGAACTGAGGCCAGTGACATGCTTGGCTAAATTCTGTCACCCTGATAGATACTCTGTTTTCATATTAGGAAAACACCAGAGCTGGAAAAGCCATGATTTTCATTGGTATTTTGTTGTGCTGGTTAACTGTCCATGTTACTAAAAAAATTGTGGCCAGTTTTTGGATTTGCGTTCATATGGCTGCAGTTACCAGGCACAAGTTTGTTTTATGCCACTTTTTAGGGCATTTCAGAACCCTGCAATACCCATGATTTTCTCCACATGGAAATACTAATATTTTGTAAACAGGTTACCTTAGCAGCTGAATTCCTCCAGTCCCCTCCCTGGAAAGCTTTATTCCAAAACTTCAAATGTTTTATGGAGCTTTTCTGCAATTTCAGTTTTCTAATAACTCTCTTAAAGGTTTAAATGTGGACAGTGTTAACTTCTGTAGTAGTCTAATATCAGTCTTACTGTTGCCTTACCGAAAAGTAGAAACACCGTACCTCTCGTTAGCACTTCCTTGTTTATGAATGCACTGATTGCATTAGTCCTTTTTACCACCGCATTGCACTGGGAGCTCTATATGAGTTGTTATCTACAATTAACCATAAATCTTTTTTGGGGTCACCACATTAATGGCACAGTCCTTCAGCCTGCATATATATATATCCCTACATGCCTTGTTCCTAGAACTGCAACTTTGTACTTCCCGATATTAAGATGTAGTTTGTTTGAATAAGGTACAGTTTACTATGCAATTCAGTTCAGTTGGTATGACTGACATCTTCATCATTATGTACCACTTTGCCAATCTTTGTGTCACCTGCCAATTTTATCAGCAGCAATTTTATACTTACTTCCCAGCCCCTGATGAAAATATTGAATAGTGCCAGGGGAAGTACTGATCTCTGAAACACCCTGTTAAAACCACTCCCTTCAAAATGACAATCTCACTGACAGCTACCTTCAGAGACCCACCAGTTTCCCAGTTTTTAATCCTTATAACACGCATTACTAATGTTTAGTGCTGAAGTTCATCCTGAAGATCATGTGTATCTAAGCTAAAAGCCTTATAAAAATCTACATTTATTTTTACAAGGTAACATGTAATTTTTTTTAAAGTTAGATTTGCTTGATAGACTTTATTTCCTATAAAGCCGTTCATATCTATTAATTCCTTATTAAATCCCACATAAGTTTTAACAGTATTTTGCCTGAGCTGATGTTAAGCTAATATATTACTATGCTATATATAGCTCATACCAAACTATACATATGCCAAAGAAGGCTGAACTAGAGGACTTGGTAAGAAAATAATCTTTATTTGATAACTAGTCAAGAACATATCTCTGGAACAAGAAGGGCCATTTGTATTTTTAAATAGATAGAAAATGTACTCAGTGCTTATGCCCAACTTGATCCTTCAGAGATGATTCAGTGAAGTCAAAAGTGACTTAGGAAGTGCATCATTCCTTCAGCCCATAAACTTCAGGAAGAACAAAGGATGATTAGTTCTTTTCGGTGTCCTAATCTAACCCCTTCACTCTCTGCAAGAACTTTAAGAAGGTTAAAAAAACCCCAAAACAGCTTCATAATGTGAGGGAAACCTTTGAGGACTGCAAAATTTGCATCTGCAAGATTTTATCTTCCTTTAAAAACCTACACATCAGAGGATTCACAGGACACTTCCTTCCAAGATTTGCAGTTATTGTCTAGCCTTCAAATATGTTCCATTGAAACTTTCTTCCTTAATTTTTCTTACACTATAGATGAATGATCTTCAAGATTGCATCATTCTTGGTAATTCCTTCTTTCCATTATTTTATACTCGACAATAGTCAAGAAAACTCTGTAGAGCTTTTTAATTGTGCACTCTGAAAATTTCACAGGCAAAGCGCCAGCCACTTAATTGTGCTAATTATTATTCACGCAATAATGCCTATTAGTCGGCACTTTTTTTAAAGGGGTTCAATCAGCATTCAGATCTTGCTTGCTTGGCAGAATGTCATTATAGCGGCTTTCAAAATCTGGCAATAAGCCTAAGAAGAGTCCATTTTTGCCACTGGGACTGCCTAATCCAGACATCATTATCGATCAAACTGACACATGCCTGCCAAAATGGTTACAAGAAAAACAGGAATCTACACTGCTCCAGTATCTCCAGCCTAAGTCTGCAAAATGATAGGGATCAAAAGATGAAATCATATTTACATGAGAAATCAGAATATATACCTACAAGCAGAAGGGTAGAGTTCCAGAACTGTATTTAGTTAGCAAAGCAGTCTTTAAAAGGGAAGAACACTAGAAGAATAAAAGGGAAGTAAAACCACTGGAAGTATCTGCTTGTTTAAGTCAAGTCCCAGGTCTGGTACTGATAGCAAGGTATCAAATTATCAAGACTAAACATCTCCTACCTTTTGGTCTGAGATTTACAGATTCACTTCAGATTAAGTTGCCTGTGGAGTGAAAGTACAGTTGCGAAAGTAACTGGAAGCATCAGACTTCTCAAAGAAATGTGATTCCTCAATACTGGGGATTGCAGAAACAACACAGGGGCCATTAAAATTTTTCTACACCATGGTTTCAGTGACCGAAATGGAGTTTACACTGCATGAAAGAATGAACTTGATGCATAAACACAGGGTTATTTGGAAAATCCATAGGCTATTTTTTATGTAGCTGAATAAGCTATTCCATATGACCATTCATTAATATGAAAGACATGAGATTAGATTTGCTAGTTAGCAGTTAGCATATGATGTATGGCAGAATGTGACTCAAAGCAAGGCAAAATAGCAAGATAGGCATGTGTCAAATTTCCACTGTTCTGGCTTGTGCTTTATGTAGAAATATATGCTTTCTGACCACGCAGATCAGCCAGACTTGCCTCCTACTTTCCTGCACCCTGTCTGTGACAATTTCTCTAATTACAGGGTAACCATAATGATACAGATCCAGATTTAAAAAAAAAAAAAAAAATTAGTGCCTCACATTATGAACAAGAAATACATATTTTGTCTTGCAGACAGGCAGCACAGGCTTCTGAATACAGACCTTCACAGACCACATACTTGGTAGGTTTTCATCATTGAGCTCACTGTTTAACACAGAGAAACTGCATTTTTTTGCTCACATTTCTTGAAACTCTTGTGCTCCAGTCTCCAGATATATCCATTAGCCACCTATTAGAGAACTTTCACTGACTGATGCACTGAACTGACCATCCAACAGTTGCACAACAGAAGGAATGAAGTCAATAGAAAATTGAGTTTAGCACTGCTTGATTTCTCTCCCTATATGAATTTAAAACTCAGATATTAGTGAACTGTTCACTGACCTTAAGAAATGTTCATTAAAAAAGCAGCACTGAAAGGGAGAGAAGATAAAACTGACCAAAATTTGAGGGGTACAGTGGAGAGGAGGAAAGATTTCTTTATTTTCTGTGGAAGACTGTGGAAAAAAAGAAGAATGACAGGGAAATTTATAGAGAAAAAGATTTTAGCTCAAGAAGAAATTTTTTGAATAAACTAGATAGAGGTTAAAAACTTCTGGTCAGTGAGAAGCTCCAAGGATTTCTTCCAAATCTAAAGTGTTCTACAAGCTTCCCCTACCATTACAAAAATAACTCACCTATTATAAATATAGTCTTTTAAATTTATAGACCAAAAGTTGTTTGCATCCAAATTAATTTTGCAAACCTTAGATTAGTTCAATGATTTTCTCCTTCTAATACAGAATCACCTCAGCACAAATGAGAGAGAAACAAAGGTGCTGAAGCTGAGCAGGTTAGTGATGAGGATTTTTTCACTGAAAAGTGCTGATGCATTGAACTAAATGATTATTGAAGCTTATAGAGCTCAATAAGACTTTGACTGGGAAAGGCTCTCAAGTCTAGAATGAAAATTCTGATTAAAACCAGAGAAAGACAAAGACAGAAAAGACTTCTTACTGCAAAACAGCTAAAATGTAATGCCTATTGTCTGAAGTATGAATTTATGTAGAAAATCTCTCACTTTCTTTTGTTGCATGTGTTTCTTTTTGCATAGATATGAGGGAACAGAGAATAATGATGGAGACAGGCACACATGAATTAGATAGCTTGGAGGTGTGGCAACATTAAAGAGCCAGGGTCACATCCCAGCTCTTGTTCAGTGTTGGCAGTGAACAGACACTGCAGGTTTCCAGATCATGTTCATCCAGATGATGAGACTTTTGGTTGAGATGGATACTGACAAGTATCCCTTCTCTTTCTATACCAAAGCAGAAACAAAATGTTGAAGCCATAACATTTTCCGCAAGTTGGAACGGCCATTTTCCAGTTGGATTTGAAGTAAATTTATTTCTGTGTTTTTCACCTCCTAGAACTAGTCATATTGCTGCTGTCTTTAGTCTTCTCACACTGCTGGTTCATGTTAAATACTAGCATGCTTTGCACCACTTCTGAGAGGGCCATCGAGTCTCACATGGCCTCACATGGTGTCAGACACTGCTAGCTTTCCCTTGTCATTTTTACATTACCCTGCCACTTGCCTTTTACTCACAGTTTGGTTTCCTGATGTGAACTACTTCAATTTTACTAGAAATCAAGTTAAATCAAAGAAAAGAGAGAAAGACTGTAAATAAAGTTAAAGAGAAGGGAAGGCTAAGGTAGGAGAAAGATTTGTGGTACAGGAAAACGATGAATCAAGAAAAACTCCAGAGAAAGCTGCAGTCTATCTTCTCCTTAACACTCACAATTTTCTGTCTACACCAAATCTGTAAAAAATTATGGTATTAAGCAAACTTTCTTTAAACACATTGTCTAAAAAAAGTATGACATTTCAAACAGTAAAACCTGTTTGCACTGAATCATGTTATAATCCAACTGACATAATAACACAACTCACCACTGACAACAAGGGAAGAGTCCTGCTTTGAGGGCTTTTCCAGTGCTGGTATCAACATAGCCTGTGATGTTCACCTACTCTTCTAAATAGCATGACAAATTGTTATATAAATCTTCTAAGTACCAAGATGGTAAAACTTAATTCACCTTTGTTACTAGTTGCATGAAAATTCAGTTGCTATAGAAGGATCAGCCAATTCTACTTTTTCACACTTGCACAGTACATGTCGGCAAGGCTATGAGTTAACTGTCAAGAGTGGGTTTCATGCTATATATGAGACAGAAAGGTTTACAATCCACCCAGTAGAGTTGATAAGATACAAAACTAAAGGAGGAAATAGCTGTTTATGTGCTATTCTCATGGAACCCGCTGAAATGTCAGAAAGGACATTGAACCATTTCAAAAACAAAAGGAAAGGCAGAATCACCAAGCCCGTTACATTGAAGAAATTGTTAGTGACATTGGAGAAATAGGTCTGTTGAAATGAAGAGAGATTCTTATATGAAGAGGTGCCTTTACTACCAGTTTGTCCCAGTAATCGTTGTCTTAGTTGCAGAACTATAGATAGGTCTTCACCCATTTGCTTTGTAGATGCCAGATTATCATATTTGTAGGCTTTTCAAAAATTGTGCCCAATAAGAGTTTAAGTCCCTCTGATTTTCATTGAAACAAAGAATCATTACTGATTTAAAAAATAAGATCTGTTTTTCTATTCCATGTACAACTTTTGGAAACTGTACTTGAGTCTCAATGAATGTGGATGAAATTTATGCTCCTTAGTTCCTAAGTCACTTTGGAAAATGGAAATTCAGTGTTTCTGGAAATATTACTTATGGTGTATTCATGGCCTTTTATTTCCTGGTTAATCATCCTTGGTGGTTAAAGGAGAATCTATATTAAACTTCATCTATTTCATGTTATCTTAAAAACTATACAGAAACTCTGTGAGTGTTCCTCTTACTGGGTGTCCTTGCCTTCTTGCTCTCCTTTGTATTATTACAGTACACTCATTGTGCCTTCTCATAAATTAGATCATCCATATCCCAGAGATCGCACCGTGTATCCCTGGGAATTTATACAGTGATTAGAACAATGGGGCCCTGATTCTGAACAGTGCCCTCGGGATTTCCTGTGGTATCAATTATATACAATAACAACCCTGCCCATGAACAGCATTATCCTCCAAGCCACTCAGATCCAATTGCGTGATACTTAAAATTCCTCACCTCATTTTCATTGGCCATGAGAGGAGAAGCAAAGAGTAAACAAACAGAAGATGACCTTTATGAGTAAAACATCTAAGCATAAAAAGATTAATCGAACCCTGTCAGCCAGTCATTAAATCAAATAAGAGCTTTTCTTGTACTTTTAAAGCACAGATTTACAGTCAGGCAAATTGTGTAAAAAGGCTGGTAATACAGTGACGCCCAGTGCCACTGGGCTTTAGAAAGCTGACAGTTGCTGTAAAATAGTCATTAAACAACCTCTAGAAGAGACTCATCAGCAGATGCCCCCAGGTGAAGGAGAGAGAAAGCTGAGAGAATGAAGGAGAATCTAACATCTTAGCATGACTGAATTAAACAGAGCATATTATGCTGATTTTCAGAGTCAGCCCAGTAATTTAATTTTCATAGCAGTTCCTTTGATTGTAGCAACCATTTTATGAAACATTAATAAAACTTCTTTTTTATGTAGCACACATCCCTTTTCCATTTCATTAAGAAAAAAAAAGGCAGGATGTACAAATTTGCTGACCATTAGCTCTGTAAATGACAAAAACAAATGAAAGATTATTTTTAATGCAGTACCACTGTGGTGGGTAGACTACATTTGGCTTCACAATAATTTCAGCACAAATTGGAAGAGACAAACAAACTGTACATGGATTTGCCATATTGTAGTGCAATGTCATCTCATAAATCAGAATAGACTACTATGTGTGTGCAAGTGTGCACATATACTGCTTTTATATGTAATTATACTTAGCAATGAAATATGCTTCATTGGAATTGATTCTTCTCTTGCTTTTACTGGTATAAATTACAGAATTAATTGAAATTAATATCAACATAAAACAGGAGTAAATTAATAGAAGAGAGAATAAATGTAGTTACCTACTTGTGATAGTAGAATACTATATGCCCGTAGTTAGCTGTCATCAGCATCGGCTGAATTACATGTAAGTATCATGTGAAAAATGTAAAAGTTTTGAAAATTTCCAGCAGAGATCTATTCTACAACTATAAAAGTATTCACAAAAATTTGGGGAAAAAAAATTTCATTTCCTTCCTTCCTTCCTTCCTTCCTTCCTTCCTTCCTTCCTTCCTTCCTTCCTTCCTTCCTTCCTTCCTTCCTGTCTTTCTGCAATTCCTTGTCTTTGTCTTCTATTGAGTTTATAACTAGGTAAAGTGGTGAATGTAAAAAGGAAACAGAGAAAGAGAAAACCCAGGGAAAAAGAGAAAGAAAAAAGTTACCCTGACATTAAATTTTCCACTTCTGTTGGGGTAATGGTCCATTTTTCTTTAAACCAAAATTTCCCACTACATTTTTGCTTTGGAAAAGCAGCCAAACATTTTTTCAACAAAAATATCTTCCTCAAAAAAATACTGACACCTCTTTAACCAGAGAAAATACATTTTGCAGACAGGAAAGACATGTCACAAAAACATGTTCTCATTTGGTTACAAAATCTGTTTCTTTGTTGACTACCTCATTTAAATGCTGCCTCAAAGTCAGTCTCCTATCATAACAAATAGACACAGAAACTCATATGTGGAAATACGCACATGTTTATATTTACCTATATGTATATTTATATGTATATTTATTTACATATATACAAACATACAGTCACAGACAAACTGTGTAAGAATAAAGACCATGAAGTGAAGCATTCAAATGACAAGAGTTTTCCAATGTGAAAACCATCTTCTCAACCTTAACTCTGTCCACATACACACAGGCATCAAAGCCACACAATTACATGCCAGTTTTTCCCTCATGGTAACTTAGTTACATGCAAAAAAACCCTGGTTGGTTAGTGTACAGTTAGTATTACAGCTTTTTGATATTTATTTTAATGTTCCGTCATGAAGGAAGAAAATGAGTCATTCATCTCACAGCAAGGGACCAGTCTCTGAAAGATGCTACAGAGTTTATTCATAGAAATGAAAGCACCAGTGGGAAACACCCAGGTCTTACACAAACTTTTTGTGTGATCTCTGCCAGATCACATCCTCCTCTGTGTCTCAGAGTTTCATTAGTAAAATATCATTAGGGATATATTGTTTAGACTGTACAGGTGGGATTATCTGATTTCACTTTAGTTTTCAAAAAACCCAGGTTTCTCTAAAATAAAAGTACTTGTCAGGAGCTAGAGGAGAGCAACAGATGCTGCAAGAGGGCCTCTTCATTTACACTCCCATTAGAGCAAGATGCACAGGGCTTTGACTTTGGCCTCTTTTATTTGGTCTCTGCAGAGAGACTCCAGGCAACTTGTAGCTATTTTGGGGATGTCAGGTGGCTAATGCTCGCTTAGAGGAAACCTACCCTAAACTTGCTGGTCTTAGGTTGGTTTTATAGTCCTTGCACAATAGTATTCCTCATCTTATTTAGATTTTTGCAAGAGCAAATCATATAGCACATATATTTTATTTAATATTGATTTGGAACAGGAAATTTCTCTTTCCTCAGTATCTTCATCTGTAAAATGAGGATAATGTTTATCCCTTTGCAAAGCAGTTTTAGATCATCCTGTGACATATATGGTTTCAAAGTGTCATAAACCTCCCGTAGATTCATTTTTGCCTACTCAATATTGCAGTGATAGCAACTGAATGGACACATAAATTACATTACAAACTGTGCCTGCTTTTCCAGGGTTTTTTTTCCCTTTTAAAAATTTTATTATGCAATAATAATCTGGGAAAACATGTCAGTTACATGTGGAAAATGCTTATTACATGAATAACTACTATGTATTCACTTTGATTTTTTCTGTAGTATTGTATTCCTGCACAACTGCTTTGTAGTGTTATTGCCTATTATACAAAATGCATTTTATTGCAGTCATACCTGTTGTGTGTTTTTGTGTGTCTGTGTGCAAACATGAGTTTTGTATTATTTAACATTGTATAATTTTAAGTGTTAGCTTTGACTTAATATTTGGTAAAGTGTCTAGCAAGTACACATACAAAATGTTAGAAGTACCTTTCCCAGAAAATTCCAGGGGCATTTGCATAAAATTTCTTCATATAACACACACAAATAAGTCCTCTAATTACATCAAACACATTAACCCTTTACCTCTTGAATGAAAGGATTTAATTACAAAACAAAATTGATTTCCTTGTAAATAAGTTAGGAAATTCATACTACAGTCTATAAAGCTATTTCTCTGAGCAAAGAATTTTGTAAACCACAGAAAAGAAAATTTTGCAAATTTCATCACATCACAAATTTTAATGTAGAAGGGAAGGATAGAATATGGCACCATCTTTACTGAGAGTTTTATAAATGTGAATTTGCATTCATCCTATCTGCTGTTTCACAGGAAGAAATGTGGGCTTCGCAGGTGGGTTTTTTTTCTACTGAAATAATTCTGCATGCCACTAAAACAGAGTTTGATTTTTTTTTCCAGGGGAGGTATACAAGCAGGCTAATGGACAATAGCATAACTCAACTGAAATTTATTAAGCAAAACTTTTGGCAGAACCTTGACGTGATTCTTGCAAGTTCCTGATGCACTGCAGTTACACTTCTCCGACAAGGAGGAACAAATCTAGTTACAGCAGGCAGATTTGTAGCTAAAGGACCAGAAAAGTGGAAAGAACACACTGGGTTATTTTGCCAGGTACTAATCACTCCTTTCAAAAGGCATTACAAAAGACAGAAAGAAGAAAAGCAAAGTGTCAAGAAGTTAAGTTAGGTGGTAGACTGGGCTGCAGTTTCTCAGAAGTTTAATCTGTACTCACATAAAAAAACAGATGCTGGCCTCAGTATTTTCTTGCAGTGTTGCTTTTGATTGAAAACTTTGTGAATGTTTGTGATACTGCTGAGAGCCTATTGGCTGATGAGCATCTCTTGCTATAGTCTCCATCATTATTTGCCTGTCTTGTCTATTAACGAGCACTATCATCCCATCGTAAGATGACAGCTGCAACACGTACTCAGGCGCAATAAACAGCTAAATGAGGCGCACAGCAATTTCACTTGTCACCAGAGCCCTCGGCACGACTGGCTGCACAGCTTGATGCATAAATTCATGAGGCTGTTGCATATGATGGAGTATGCCTGGCTGAAAGAGGTGATGGATAGCAGGGCAGCTAAAAATGGCCATCACCTTGACTCTGTCAGGACATTTTTTAAAAGTACCCCATCAGCTCTCTTGCATTCTTTCATGTACGCTATCCCCAAGCTATAGGCTTTCGAAAGTACTGATATAAGACCTTTCCTTACTGAAGGTTTTTGGATCTAAAGTCAAGTTTCTTCTTAGGTTCAGTGAATACAATATATGCTACTAATGTGTAGGGTGAAATGGTCCTATAATAATTGTTCATTCAACACACAGCAGAGTCATAAGGTTAAACACTAACAACAGAAATTTTCAATTTTCCAGAGTATGTCTAAAATGCTGGTAAAATACATGCATACACACAGAGACATATATAAAAACAAAACGTATAAAGTCTCATACAAAAGTACATTCAATTACATATATGCATACAAAACCATGTTTTGCAAAAAGCTATAGAGGGTGTTCCTGAGTACATTATGGTAATTATACATTATGCAAAACCAATACAGGTCGAAATAACTTGCCATTATGTACTGTTAGATCTGAATTAACAATGCATTTTCTAATACGTCAATAAAAATGAAGGAAAAAAATTACAACAGAGAAAAGCAGACCTATTACTTACAGGGTTTCCAAATGAAGCCCAAAACTCAAGTTGCCATAAGCACAGTATTTGATGTCCCAGTGAAATTCTTTGTGTCCCCTCTGTCTATGTTACTAGAAGTCACCTAAGGAAGACAAATACAAAGGCAACAAAATCAATGAGGCAGTTTCCTGCAAAGCTTTATGCATTAATCTCTATCACACAGAGAAATATACACCACTACAAGGGAAGGAAGTCACTTGTTCCCTAATAAAAGAGAAAACCCTTGGTAATAAGCAATTAATAAAGTTGTCACAATTAGTTATGCAACTATGAATCAATGTTCGTGATAAAAATGACCACTTTCATGGCTTTACATGTCTATGATCTGGTGGTATTACAAACATCATTGCCATGTTGAAGCCTATACAACCATTGTGGTCATTTTCTTAACATTGTTAATGGCAGATTTTAATGGGAGGTGCTCTTCCCTGTCTTGCACATACATACATGCACGTCAGAATGCAAAGTGTCTTCTCCTGCCCATCCTCTCTTGTCTGCTCTGAAACTCTCTTCTGAGCTGACCAGCTCTGCCTGGTTCCCATCTGCAGTAGAAGCCGTTTGGACCTTTCCTTCCCACAGGCCTCTGGCAGCGGTGCCCTGGGGCCCAAACTTGGCGCCTCCAGGCCAGCAGCATGCCAGCCAAGTGCTGCCATGCCTGCTTGCCGCCCAGGTCACCAGGTGGTGGGAAAGGTCCCTGAGAGAGAGGCCTTGGTGTCACTTCTGGTCTGTCAAGCTCTCATACCCCACAGTCATTCGTGTGGCCCTTGTAGCTGTGATGCCCAAGAACATGTCAAGCAGTAATTCCAGAGAGCAGAGACATCCGTTGAAGGCCTTGGAGGAGGCACAGTTGCCTCATTGTGCCTTTCATTATCTCTGCCATCCTAAAAGTGGGCAGGGAAGTGTTGGCGTCACATTAAGATACCATCCTCCCACCCACTTGGCTCCTCTGGGGACCAGCAGCAGCTGATGTGCCTGAAGTGCACCGCCTGAGTTTCTGAGGTCGTGAGTTTTTATTAGATTTAATGGTGCATCTTCGGGGGAAAAAAAAAAAAAAAAAAAAAAGCCTAAATATTGATTTAAGTGACTGATTTTCGATATGGCATGCTGCCATCTGGTGGACATTGCTCTGATCTATCTTTTGACCAGAGCTGTGAAGAGGTGGGGCAAGGAAACAAAGGGGTGTGTGGAGTTTGGGGTCCTCTGCAGAAGAACCTGGATCCAGTGCCAGTCTTCACGCCATAAGAAAACCATCTCTGCAAAACCTGAGAGACCCCACTTCCTCATAACCACAGTGTGAGACACCGAATCCAGAAAGTGTTGGCTTATTTTCATGAAGCCCTTGAGAAAAACATGAAGAAAAGCCTGTCTTTCACACTGTCAGGAAAAAAAAAAAAAAAAAGAAAAAAGAAAAAAATAAAAGCACTGCAATAGAGCAACACTGAAAATGTAGCAGGCTCTGAGCACGTTCTCCTTGTGGGTTGTCTTCTGGCTCACTTGGTATGTCAGAGAGCTGCTCCTATGGGTGAAGTCACATTCTGGGAGGAAGTACCTAATGATCACTCAAGCACTTAGATAAGGCTAAACTGAACCCCAGAGAATGATGCTTTTAGGGAAATTTTAAATTAATCAACACATAGTGCCCATATTTGTGGCATTATCCAACTTCTGTCAGAAGAGCCTACACGCATGTGTTATGAAATGACTCTGAAATCCAGACTGTTTCAAGTGCTAAAGAAATCCAGGACCCTGTTCCAGAGGTTTGGTGAACAGAGGAGGAAGAGGGAGGAAAAAACTTAACTACACGTTATCCTAGAGGCTGGGTGTTTATTCATTACTTCAATTTTCCTAGCTAATGCTTTCATGAAAATATGTCAATGAAGTTTTCATCAGTTACATTTACTGTCCTGCATATTGGGGCTTAAGGAAAATGATTCTTCTTTAAATGAATACAGCAGTACAACATGCAGCCTAAGAGCTGCTGTAATCCAGGATCTTCCCAAATGCTATCAAAAGGGGACCAGAAAAAGAGACTTGTGTCTCATGGTATGTGTGTATCAAGCTCTTTACAAAGCATTCTTACACTTTGTCCTAAACACAGTAATCAAGTTTCCCACTGAGAGACTTGAAGATCAAGACTAGGGGCCAAATTCTGCTCTTATAGTTACATGTTCACCTGTGTCACTGACAGCAGAATTTGCCCTTAGGACTTTAAACTTGATCTGCTATTCGATGGGCAGCTTGTGCACTGATCTGAGCACCAGAATGATGTGCTCCTGTCAACCTGTGAATCAGAGGAATTGCTGCTCTCATACAAAGGAGAAAAAAGTTCCTTGTAAATTGCTCTTGAAATCGCCTTATGCCTCTTTCTAGCAAGGATGGGCAAATTTGAACACAAAATTCAACACAAACTTAAATAATGCTTAGATACCAGGGAGACAGATGCCATAGAAATAAAAGCTGGTCGATGATTAATTGAGTTTGCCTTTCACTTAGGACACACTATGATAAAAGGAGTTAGTGAAGGGAAAAGAGAGAAATTTAAATGAAAAAATACATGAAGAACACATAAATATGTACATGTTGCATATAAACAAAGCAAATTTAGATCACCTTCTGCATACTTCTTCACTGGCTAATACAGAAAGTGTACAGAAAAGAAAGCTATTCTTTTTAAAACTGCCTTCATCCTGTGAAACAAAAATGATCTAATATAGGCAGGGCAAAGAGTTTCATTGGCTCAGATTACCATTGCAACAACTACAGAATTGTCTGTTGAATTCTACATAGATCAGCAACTTTGTGCAACAAAATATATATTTCTCCAAATTTACTGCTTTGCATAAAATTAGTTAACACAGAGCACGGACTGTCAAAATGTGTCTAGTAGAATGTGGAATACTTGGGGAAGACTGCCGAGTTAATTTTAGATGTGGGTATACTACCCTCAGCAAACCTTGACCTCATTCAAACAGTGCTTGCAATCAAGATTTACTACAGCGTGTTATCACGCAGGGAGTCTGTTCTGTAAGGAAATATGTAGACTTCCCTCATGTAGCCAGGCAGCCTTCCTTGCTGAAAACTTCCTTCCCTGGTCCCAAGCTCATCTCCTTCCTGTTGCCTAGCTACTAGATGAGCCCATCAAGCCAGCAGTCACAGGAGAGGCTGATGTTGCCCTCATGCTGCTGGCCCTCATGCTGCTGTGGGGAGTGAGTTAGTTGCAGTCATGCCAAAAGAGTCTGCGGATTTGGGGCTGGGCTAGCCCAAGCCATTTGAACTTTCAAATAAAACTACCACATGAAAGATGGAGGTGCTCATTTAGTTTGCAAACTATATGTGATTGCTGCTATAATTTCTTTAATGGGGAAAGATGGCAGAAAGACTTTCCTGCATAAGTTGGCTGAAAGATATTTTTGATAGTACTTCATGAATGAGTGATCGTTAAACCAGGGAGGTAAAGGTTATTATTTGTATGTATTAGAGTAATGCCAATGCCTTAGTTATGAACTGCTACTGTCCCCACAACGTGTACTCTGCAGAAACATAGAAGAAAAGTCTCTTCCTCAAGGTAAAATCCTGTCTCCATTTAGCAAACAGAATAAAAAAGGACTAAGAGGTAAACACTTCTTTTTTCATTAGATAAACAGTTCTTCTTGCAATAGAAAAAAACTTTATAAAACTCATTGCATTGATCAACTTTGTCCTTGCAAATGTAGAAATACGCCATTTCTGTTGCTTAGTCACAATATTGATATCATGGCTTGAATGAGTAAGAAAAGAGGAAAAAAAGATATTTTTAAAATCCTTTTATTGTCTTAGCTTGTTCTCATTTGCAAGTTATTCCATTTTCAAGGTCAACTGTTTGATAGAAAACCTGGAAGGATATTCCCTGGACATATTTTTGAAGGGGAAAAAAAAATCCAGTTTGTAAACAAATGAAATAAAATGTGACAGAAGTTGATATCAGATGTGTAACATTTGTGACAGATGAAGCTCACAAAGATTGCCCACAGACTTCAGAACATCTCCTTATTTACCCCCTTTTCCTCAAGAAATACTGCTCCTGGGTTTCTATGGCCACTTCAGAAGTTCATTCTAGTACCTTCATTGAGTTTCTAAGACTAAACACTGAAATTAATGTATTGTAAACTGCCCCAGAGGTTACAATGGACATCTCACATGCTTGGCATCATGTAGCTTCCCCTTAATAGAAAACTTCTGAATTAAAGAACTTAACCTCAAATTTTCCTTTTTTCTCTAGTTTTCTTCTCTGCAAAGACCCTTATTCATTTTCCAGTCTTAAAACCCCCCCAGCCAACCACCACCAACAGCAAACAACCCTGAGAAATTCCAATAATTAGTTTGCAAATTGCAGAGTGGTAGTTGAGGCTCATCTCCTAATCACAACTCGAGAATTTCCCATCCTAATTGCTTTTGCCATTTTAATGCTAAGCAGGCCACAACAGGAAAGGGACAACATGGACTCCTTTAAAGGAAAAAGGTGTAAACAGACTTTTCCTCTTTTCCAACATCTCTTAGCTGCCTCAACAGGTCCTGGCAAAGTCTTGTCCAAGTGTTCAATCCTGAAAGTTAAAATTACCTCAGGAATCACCTTCTTCCACACTCAGACCTAGATCTCCTGAGCCTGTTTATTTTTCTTGTCTACTTGCAACTGCTATGATAAGACCTGGAGAGCTGTGAACATTTTTTCCCACTGTGATAGACAGGAACAAAGCCTTCTGCAGCAAGCAGTGGATGGAAAGTAAATAGGTTCATGAGCTCTGGGAATGCTAGCAGTGCTGCAGGCAGGGTAGCAGACAGTGTAAAATAAATACAGTTAAAGAGTAAGAAAAATATATTTACTTTTGCGCCTTTAAGCTTTGAGGTGGTCGAGAAGGTTGTAAGGAGGTCTTAGTTCAGAAGGGCACAAAACAACCTACTTGCAGGCAACACAGTTGTCTCACAGATGAAAAAAAGGGAAAACGGATTTCAGAAGATCCACATCAGAGGAGGCATAATCTTGAAGAACGTGATCCCCAAACCATTAGGAATGAACAGAAAAATATATCATGTGTTGATAACTATCCAGAGGAGCATAATTTCCTCAAATACAAGTAATTTCTCCTATCAGGTTTTCAGTACTTGCTAGTAAATCCCGAACAACTAACAGAATAACTATAAATTGAAAGGACTTGAGAGGGGCATTTTGCAGATTTTGGTGTATTATTTGTCTCAGCTTGCACCTCACTTGTATTAGTGGTGTAAAAGCCATAGTCTCCAATGCTGCAAACAGGGCAGTAGAGTATATAGTATTCTTTGCTAAGTGTGAGGGTCTTGTTGTGTTTTTTTTTTTAATGAATAGTGCCTGGAAGGCACAACAAGAGAACCAACTACTGCATTAAATCAATATTGTGTCTTGTAAAACATATAACAGCACTAGAAAATAACACGTAATCTGAGAAAAACCTGGCCATGATGCATTTCTATCTCCATGGAATGCTACAGAATGTAAAATATTTACTTCTTTCTCCTTTCAGTTTAAACCCTGCTTTCTTCTGAGATTATGCTCAAAAAATATTTCAGCTGGAGGAATTAAAATAGAATACTTATACGTTGCGAGATATGTGGACTCTTAAGCAAAATAAAAGGAATTAAGAAAAATAATTGTGACGCTTTTTGCCCATCCTCCATCAATAATCCTGCTCTCCTCAGCTTTGCCCCTCACCCCTCTTTTCAGCCTGCACAACTTAATTGCAAAGAAATTTCATTGCCTCTGTAACCCAAGTGGTAAATGATTTCCTTGACTGTTACTGTAGTTACACCATTTTTGCCTATTGCTATTCCTCTTCTTTATGAAATATTTGTTGATACTTCTAACACTTTTATCAACCAGACTGCTAACAGGTTCCCATTGTCCTTTCCCCTCATGCAAGAATATTGACATTTTGTAAGGTTTCCTCTCCATTTAGGATGAAAATGAAGACCTTTTGAAGCTTTAATAAGGGGAAGATGAATATGAAAAAAGCCCCTGAATAGTTTGAACTCCCATGTAAGTTGCAGCAGAAACTAGATTCACTTCACTTTACCTCACTTCACTTTTGTTTCTCTCTTGCTGTCTCTCTCTCATGTGTGCCTCAGCCACTGTTCTTTGCTATTTTGGGATTGCTTTCTTTCAAGGGGGACTACAGACTTCTACATAAATTAACATTTATTGTCCCAAGAATTCAAACTTGATTCTCCTATATGCCAGTAAATAATCAGAAGATGTTTGGCTACAGATTCCATCTTGTGTTTATTTTTGCAGAGCAGACCTTCAACAGGAAATAAACTGCTGGTCAGAGCACTCACCTGTAATGTGGAAGATTGAATACAAGCCCCCAGTATGAACCATGAGACAGGGGGACTTGATTTGGTTTCTCTTACATCCTAAGTCAGCAGGACTGTCAGACTATGAGCTGCTCTGAGACCTCCCTCTTGTCTCACTGGACTTTCCAGCCTGCACCCAAGAAACCTTTCATGAATGAATTTGTGCCAAACTGGTACACACCAGCAGTGCATGTCACTCTTGACAGACTGCTTCTTCCTTTGGCAATACCTCTCTGGCCAAAACACTCCTAATATAGCACAACTATATGTCCCATATATAAATTTGGTTTAACCAACCGGTATCTACTGAACCAAAGTCTGACTGACATAAACAAAAAGTTATATCCTCTTCTGTTTCACATAGATTTTATGCTGCACTCATCACTGTGCTACTGCCAGCACCGTGTCAGTGATGCATATATGAATCAGTACAAACCATTCACAAGTTCTATATTTAAAAGGCTCCGGATGTAGCAGTTCTTCCAGCCTCGTCAGATGTTCGGAGGCGGGTAGGCGTGAAGGGAGGAGAGGGGAAAGGAGTGCTCTGCTTCGAATTCCCACCAGTTTGTTTTGACATCTCCCTTGTACCAAAGTGGCTGGAGCTCACTCAGTGGCTCGCAGAGAGTTGTGTGTTGCCAATCCAATACGATGACTCTGCATACACCGCCAAAAATTGTAGTGGATTTTTCAGCTCAGATCACAAAGCAATCTCATGTTTAATTTGGTATCTACTATCATCCCAGCTCTTTTGTGAGACATTGCTGCTTTACATGTGTATCCCTGTGTTTTACAAGCAAATGACAGGCATTTTTTTCAGATACTTTGCCCAATTGTATAAGATTCTCACAAGTATGTAGAAGATGGAGAGAGAGCTGTTCTGGTGAGACAGCTGACAAAAGGAGTGACTCCAGTTCCCTGTACACTCTGGACTTGGTAGAAAGCCCTTCTGTTATTTTCCTAATTCACATTATGTGAAGAAAATAAAAGCAATGAGGAAGGGGAGGGACTGGCAAAGGTGGAGGCAAGGAAGCCAGGCGACAAAAGAGGAAAATCTTGGGGTTATTGTCCTCCATAGCAGGAAAATATGGTAAGGGTGTTGTTCAGATCTCCTTCTTCTCTGCCTTAATTTTCTTTTTCTACATCGTGCACACTTCCATGTCCTGAAAGCATCTGCCCTCTGAGAATCGGTTCTGTTTTGCTTGTGCCATTATTATAGGTCTAGTGTCTCTGATACATGATTGAGGCCTGACTCATAAATAACAGCTACTATAAATTTAAGCCACTGCCTTGTTTAATCCCCTTTTGCCCACACAGCAAGGAAACTGACTGGAATTTATTGCCTTGCGTATTCTCCCTGATTTATTCAGTCAGGACCCTGCTTGCATTTTCCTCTATTTGACATTATTTTATATCTCGTAACATAATATATTTTCATTATATTTTAATATACCATGTGGTAAGTGCAACCACACAGCAAAATTTTGGGATCTTTCTGCTTGTGCTGTTATTTCTTATGTACAATAATATCTACTACATGATGAAGACCTGACTCATAAACAATAGCTTAGGTCACCGCCTTATTTATTTCCCTGAACAGTATGGCCAAGGAACTAACAGCTTGGTAATTTATTTGACATTTGTATCAGGATAGTACGATCTATGCCCCTGCATAGGAATGCAGGGCTCATCTGTTGACCCAAGCTATTAGCAAGTGTAGGAATCTGCATTAAAACACCAATAAAGTTGTGCTGACTCAATTCTGTAGGTGCAGCCTGTTAATTCTGATGGAATATGAGAAGTCTGTGTCATCTGTGCAGGTAGAAAGAAAGAGTTAGAGACCTGTTGAGGAAATCTATGAGAACAGATAGCTTGGAGAAAAGATGAGGTTGAGTTTTACGTGTGCAGTGTCACCAGTTTAACAGGTCTTTGAGCAGGATAGGAACAGATCATACAATCCAAGAAGTCCGTTCCTATATATTGTTTGGTTTGCTTCCAAAATCATAATTAGAGATGTTCATTTTTTTAAACTAAGTGTTTTCTCCTTAAATTAACTTTTTTTTAATAAGAAAGTGCCACAGCAAATTGTTTTTAAGTGAAAGCAATTTTTTTAAACTGTTTTAAACTTCCCCAGTGTACAAATTAATTTCTGTGGCAAAACAAAAAGCTAAAATGAGATAGGGTGGAATAAGAAAAGATGAGAGCCAGAATAATTATCAGGCTTTTAAAAGTTGTTTGTTAAACTTTAAAACAAAAGTTATTTTCACCCTTTCTGCATAACAGGATTTCACAGAGAAATATCACCAACAACTGCAGAGTCACAGGTGTGGAAGAGAGGACGGGTTTCCAGAAGAGGCACCTTTGCAGCATGGACTAAGTACCAGGGTGTTAAGTCCAGGGGCTACAGCACAAGGTGGGGACATCACTGGGTATAGCAGCTGACAGTGTGCAACATTGGGGAATATTTTCGGAGGGGAGGTTTCAGAAGCCCAACAGCCTGATGAAGAAAGAAAAACTCTATCTCACGATAGTCAAGAGGCCAGTGGCAAGGTCATTCTGAAATGTGAAGGTGACACACTCATACCATTACCAAGATTAGTTCTTTTCCCTGGGTTCCCCATGGGCTTTCACCATAGGGCAGACAGGGCAACTGCCTCCTAAGGTTAATGCCCAAAACTAAGCTTGAAGTTAGTAACTTCAAGTCTTGTACAGGACAGGTGACTACCATAGTACTGGCTATAGTTCCTGCAGGTATCTGGAGAGAACAACTGTTGGAATGATTCTGGAGAAGATGGTGCAAACACCTGCTTTATCAGAGCCCAGTGCATAAGACATTCACCTGAGATGATGGAAATGCACATCCTGAGCTGAATCAGAGACTTATCTCAAAACAGCCCCTGACCACTAGGCTCTTAGATATTCTGGGAAATTCTGGAAACTGAGTTTCTGTTTCCATTTGGCCTCCGGCCTGCCTCAACTTCTGTCCTGGGCCAAAAATACCCATGCTAAAATATTGCCATAAAGCCCTGCATCCTGGTGTGAAATGTTCTGGCTTCAAGAAATCAGCATATTCTTTACACATGAAGACAATTTCATTTGAAAATGCTTGATCAACTTGAGTCAAAAATAGCTGCTTAGTTACAGTATTTGTATGTTTTCATAGCAATATATAGAATTAAGGTTGCAATAATTAGGACATGATAAGTTCAATAACAAACAGTACATCTGAAAAGGAGTAATCTAATTACCTATCAAATCTGAGCAGTCGGCCATTTGCTTGTTTTCAGCAAAGAAAATTTTGATCTGATTTTAAAAGAATGATGGTTTCTAACTCTTTCTTTTGATTTCCTAATAGTAAATGCAGTGTGAGGTCTGTGCTGCAAATACAGTTTATTGTAAGGGCTAGCACACTGATGTATTGCCCTAAGAGCATAGTAAGAAATGTTTTAAGTCTCATCAGCTCTAAGAAATATTTTTCAGATGTTTGTTAAGGCCATCTTTTTCACATGGTATTAATATGACAAAATTTATGAAATCCCCTTAATTTTTCACTCTGCAGAGTAATGTTCTTTGGACTTTGGCTGTTGAATCAACTTATCAAGCCACTCTATTTCTCTCTGCATTAATTTATTAATTTAAATAGGTGAAGCAGATCATATTATACTTCTTGTACTGTGACCTACAAATACCTTCTTTATTTCTGAGTCTAAATGTATTGGTACACATACATAAAATGTATAAGATTATGTGCTTTTTTCTTTATTTTTAACCACTTTATTACCAACCTTGTCCATCTATTTTCCAAAATTTTTGCTCTGAACTGTTGGATTAGGTCTGTCTTGGATGGAGTTAATTTTCTTCAGAGCAGCCCACATAGTGCTGTGTTCTGGATTTGTGACTGAAGCAGTGCTGACAATGTGTTCCAAAGGGATGCTCTATGCCATGTAATGTCATGCTCAACAATAAAAACTGAGGCTGGCTGAACATCAGTCTACTTGTGGGAGGCAGCAAGTGATTGCCTTTGTATAAATTGGGGTTTTTTTTTCTTCTTCTTTCCTTTGCTTATTAAGCTACATTTACCTTGACCCATGAGTTTTCTTACTTTTGCTCTCCTGATTCTCCCCCCTGTCCTGGTGTGGGGCTGGTAAGCAAGTGGCTGTGTAGTGCTGTGGCTGTGTAGTGCACCACAGCTGCATACCTGTTCCACCCCTCTCCTTTCTTATCTGTTTTTGAGAATGTCCTAAACACTTGAAGTCCAACTGGGAGAACAAAGAGTGACCAGTAACTTCATCAGCTTCTTGGTGATGTTTTTAATTTGTAAGCCCTAGTTGTATTACTGTCAAATGAAAGGGCATAAAAACCATTGCAATTTTTGATGATTTTATTCCTTTTGCTCTGTCATAACAATGGACTCAAAGACCTGCAGGAGATAGCGTGAAAGACATGAGAGCTACTGAACAGTTGGTTCAAGCCATGTTGCCAGCTCCTTCTCTTTTTCTGTAGCTTGACATCAATAAAAGGATGGAAATTGAATAGGTTCCTAACTTACCATTCCACATGAAAATCTTCCTCTACAGGAACTGTAAAAATTAAGATTAAATACTTTAGGTCCATCTTTTTCAGGAAAGGAAGGTGTTTGGGTGAAGGCTGTTTAGAGCACCCTGTATCCCTGCACAAGTGAGGTCTGCTGCACATGGTATCACAGAGAAACAAGAACATTCCAGCTCTGCTGTTTGTGATAAATGCAGAGACTGAGAGCTGGGAGTAAATATTTTGTGGCTTTCATAGCTGGTGAGTTCTGAAAAATATTTGGACTATGGTGTGTAATTTTGTGGCTATTATCTATCTACCTAAAATTAAAACTTTTCTCAAACACTGCCTTTAGCCATTCTAGAACAAGAATTAAGAATGAATATGGACAGGGTTTGAAGGTGCCCTGGCTATGCAATGGCCAATGGCAAAAGAGTAGATGCTAATTTTGGAAAAAAGGTCACTTACCTCTGCTTCATTTCCAGAGGCTGAAATCCAGAAACAATCTTGTGCTGTTTACAACCCAAGAAGAGGGTTGTTTTTTTTGTGTTTTTTTTTTCTTTTTTTTTTATAAAATTTAAAGTTATTTGTGACTGTTTGTACTTTATTTTGTTTTTTTGCTATGGTGATTATCCTTTTATCTCCCAAACACTGTGCTATCATTTCTAATGCAGTGATAGCTCCTAGAGAGTCCAGTGATCATCAATCACAAACTCCCCTGCTGCTCGAATCAACACACACACACTACTCATGTCCCAGTCAATGTCTAGTCTTGTAGTACTGGAAATAGTTTAGACTTAGCTATCTCTTTATTGATAAGCTATATTTATATGATCAGGAATAAAATTAATCTATGTGGTGAACCTTACATTTAAATGTTATTATAACTGAATACTGAGTCAAAGAGAAGATTAAAACCAAACCAAAACAAAAAAAAAAAAAAAAGAGAGAAAAGATAATAGAAAGATGTTACCTTTCCTGCTTTGGAGAATAGCTTTCAAAAGAATGGACAATATTCGAGTGACAGGCACTTTTGTTAACACAAGGTACCTGCATGCACTGACCTTTCAAAGCTAATGTAAAGGTGTTTGTAATCTTTACAATCTGAGACGTTCCTAAGGATATGATTTGCAAAGTTGGTATTTACAGACTTCAAAAACAATAAAAAGTGTTAGTGATTTTTAAAATTGAGATTCCACCAAAAGTCAATACTGTTTCTAAAGCATACAATTTGTGCATATTTGTGTTTGCTGTGATAGAATTAGCTTATTTGACACATGGATAGAAGGGCCAAAAACTGCAATAGTGTTTCTTGTGATATTTCCAGGCTTAGCTATTAAAAGGGTAATTTTCTCCACATACTGGTAGTACAGTTTTATCTTACTACCATTGCCTGTCAGTAAAATAAAAACAAAGACAAAATGTATGTAGTTTTACTAAGTAAAGTTAACAATGGGTTAGATTCTGCTGCCTTTATCAGGTAAAACATGTTCCCTGGATGTGGCAAATATTTGTGGATGTAATTAACTGAAGCATACAATAAGTCAGTCCAAAGTCAGTGCTTAATCAGTCTGAGAGACTTACAAAGGAAATTAGCATTTATGAAATACATTATAAATAGCCTTATTTGCACATAAGGATCCATACTAAAATATTTGGTTTGTACATTTTGAATACCCTAAGAAATGGAGAAATAGTTTGGCCGCTTGTTCTTTTCATTAAACATATGTTTTAACGCAAAAAATTGCTAAACTCTCTGGTAGTTTAGCATTTCACTTATCATACATTTTGTTAAACAAGAGCAAACCAGGATTAAAATATTTTCAAATATATTTATTAGAAAGTCAAAATGCACTATTAGAGGTATTATTTGTTCTAAATAAACTGTTTCCACTCCAATTCAATTTTATTAAAAAGTATTTAGACCACACAGTTTTTATTGCAAATAATTTACTATAATGAGCCAAAGTATTACATGTATATATTCTTTATAAACCTACAGAAAATTAAATGATGGTGAATTAGTTAGCATTTCTAATTATTTATAATATTTAACTAAATAAAAGTCTGAAACATTTGAAAACTGACAGGTCTATAAATTTACTTGCAATTGTGCAAGATCAGCAATTATTCACAGAAAGTTTCTCAAGATATATCACAGGCCTGAAAACTTAACACCAGTATATATCCCATCAATAAAAGAAAGGCACTTTTTGGTGCTCTAGGGAGATTTTGAAATTTGCAACCGTATTTTCATTGTCACTATCCAGCAAAGTAATTATTTAGTCAGGAGACCAAACTAGATGATGTGATACCTTTTAGCTTTAAACTTGCCAGTAGTTTTAATGAATCACGCATATAATGTTAAACAGGTGCCTAAGCACTTTCTAGACATAGGTACATTTTTTTCTCCCCTGCTGGCTGAGTTGAGGAGGAACATTAAAACTGTAATCATAGTTTCATGCCACTTTAGCTCTGTTCTGAACCATTCTAACTTATGCTGACCCATAGGGCACAAATGAAACATATTTAGGAAGTACTAAACAGTTTTCCAAAGACCAACTTCTGACTTCATGTTTTAGATTATAATTTCTGAAAAGATTTAAAAAAAATAAATTACTTTCCCTCCCCTTTCTTTCAAAATATCTTTTTGATGAATCACAAATCAAAAATAATCTACCTTTTCACATATCTACCTACCTCCAATTTTAAATAAATATTCCCAATGTGTTAATGTTAGAAACCACAATGTGACCACTTACACTTTTAAATATAATTATTTTAGGAGAGGTTAGAGGTTACATTCACTGCAGAACTGCCTTACTCTTTTTATACCTGCATGTCTCAGAGTTTCCATTGCTGTTATGGGTTGTTGAGACTCTTTCCCAGTGTTACTACTTTCTGTTTTGAACATGGAGACCAGGACCTACTGATATTGATTTATCAGACCTAAATATCTAATAAAAGTCAGTTTGGGAATCCAAGGTAAAAAAGGACTACTCAATAGCAAGACAATTTTAAGAGCAAGAGCAGGGCATTTAGCTACAACACAGGAAACACTAATGTAAAAGTCTGTTTATACCAGTCTTAACAGAGCGAATTATTACTTTTGAAGTCTGAGACACAGAGACATTTGATGTATCTTGAATTTTTAAGAACAAAAATCTCCTGTGTTATACCTAAGAACTTTATATTCCAAGTACCACTTTTGTTATTTGGTTATCCCTCAAAGTTGAGACAGTGTTGGGTTAGTGACTTGAAAGGAAGAGTTTGAAATACCCTGTGCTCTGATGTTGATCACATTTATAAGCTAATTAAAAGGCTATTTTATTTCAAAGCAGCTTATTAAAGGGCATTGCTCACTCTGCGTATGCAAGTAATTGATGGTGTATATATTATATGGCAGTGTTGGGATGATGTACATTCTTTATTAACATACATATGGAACTACAGAGGAATACACATTTGGGGGAGGTTTTGAGAAAGAAGAAACAAATGCTTGTGATGAATGAAGCAAAATAAAAATTATATTGCGAGTTATTATAGGACATGGATATTACAATAGTCACACCAAAAAACAAGAGCTTTGGGGCAATTTCCAGCATGGTATATTTGACATGATAGTCTTCACATAATTACAGTAGTAATTTTCCTTTCCCAAGCATCCAATAACCTTGAGCCTGGACCATAAGCATGGTAGAAACACCTCTTCTGATGCATTGCCCTTGACCTTGTGTGTGCTTTCATAGATTCAGAATCTGAAACCTTAGAATGTTTATAACATAAAATCCACTTTAAGTTTTCAGCCATGTGTCTATCCATAAAGGACAAGTTTTAGGGTTTTTTTGTTTTTGTTTTTGTTTTTTTTCAGAAATTGCTTGCTTGTGTAACAAGGCTGACTTGAGACTATACTGGCCAAGGAAGGCAGAAAATTAATTTTGATGTGCCTTTTCTGTGATTCTTGCCATCAAGATAAATCACTATATTATACTAGCACACTTTGAAAAAAATATTTGCTAAATTTAAAATGTACAAAAACTCAGGAAGAAAAAGGAACAGAACTAATATGTTGTTTAGATTAAGTTGTGGTCTTTATCAGAGAGTGAGACATAACAGAGTAGCCTTGGCTATAGATATGGATGCATCTGAGACACCTACACCCAAGGAATACTTTCACAAAGAGGGAAATACATCAATTTTTTTGATAAATTAAGAAAGCAAAGCAAACCAAACACCAGACATTCACCTTACATTTTCTCTATGGATTTTATTTGCAGTGTAGATATGGCTAAAATATTACTACTGAGTGTTGGCCAAGCAATTTGTGAGCCTATAAACTTTGATTGATGTATGCTGCTAAGAACGGACCAAAAGATCTTGTACCTGTAGATGATGTACTGAGTGACTCATGATAGTTTATGATGATGTTTAAAGCCTTAACAGTACTGCTTGTTTCTGTGTAAGAGTTGATTTTATTACTTGGCCCAAAGGCCACCGACATTTTGGTTCCATAAAACATACATATATCCATCAGAACAGGTTTACATTCAGAATGTGAAAAGCAACAGTTAGGACAGTGTGCAAGCACTGTTGAACTGAAGTAAAATAACTGTTTTCTCATGAAAACCACCATGGGATCATGGAGAAATGGGAAGAAGATATCAAGGACTCCTGAGCAGGAGCAGGATATTAAGGACTTCATTAGCAGACCTACATCATGTAGTCTGTACATATGTTTTACTAACACTTGAAAAGCATGGTGGGACATATGGTTCACTGTGGACCATATTTCATTTGAATACAAAGACTAAAGGCTTAGGAAGCTGATATTTATAATTAAGAACTCCCCAAGAAAAGTGGCCTGTACTATGGTGAAGCAGAATGAAGATTATTTTTAAACAACATATTTTACTTTGATCCCTTATTTGTTGAAGGGCCCAGTAGCTGGAATCAGATTTAGGCCAGAAAGAGTCTGAATATTTCCCAAGCAGTCTATGAAATTCTCTTTATTGACAGTCTTCAGTCTTCAAGTACACAAGTTTATATTGAAATTATAAGTCCTTTTAGCTGTATATACCAAAAAGGCTCCATGAAGTTCAGTTCTGATGGTTGAGGGGGTTATCAGTTTTATTGTTGCAACCATTTCCATGTTTTACAAAGTGTATAGTCCAAACGGCCAAAATTTCAAGCGGTGAAAAACATCCTCCTTAAAGTTTAGTTTTCATGTCAAAAATTTAATTGTCTCATTTCACATGTAAGTTGACACAAATCATCATATATTCTAGGGATAAGATTAAACTTAATCAAAACACTTTTTCTGAAAGTTGTGAAAAGCATTTAATGATTGAAAACACTAACCGATGCCCCCCCCCCAACTGAGGAACAGAATAGTATTATTCAATGCAGATTTACAATGCTGTGGATAATTTTCCCATATACCTTCATTTTTTAACTTTATATTTTTAAATGTGTTCATGTGTAAAAATGGAACAAAAGATTTCTGTCAAAAATAAGTAAATTAGTGATTTGAGCATGTTCCTCAAGTGATACAAAAAAGTGATGGACACTGCACTGCATACTATACAGCACTGTTGTTCTAAGTAGCTTCATATTGAGTAGAAATTAGTAACCAAGTCTTAAAATCTGCTTCTGGGTGGAGACAGAGAAATGGACGGAGGAAGTAGATAGTTTGTCTAACCAGAGGCTAACTGCCTTGTCTGTCATTTCTCATAGTAACTCAAAATGTTTCTAAACAAAACAAAGCACATAAAGTTTTTTAGAGCCTTTGGAGTCCCATATTTATAGATTTGCTGTGGTTCAGATGCTAACCCCTCATCCTTTCTCCTGCAATCAGTGCAAACATAATGTCCATGCCCCTAGTCAGTAGAAAGGCTCACTTGTGAAACCACCTCAGACCTTTGGTGAATAGAGAACCTTAGCCTTGGATGTGCAAGATGCCCACAAAATGAGTGATCCACCAGAACCATGGATAGCAGGAAGTGCTTTAAATCTCTTTAAGAAGAAAAATTATTGCAGACTTTCTTCAGCTCTCATGTTGAAGTATCTGTCCTTCCACCTGTTCTCTCTCCGTATAATCTATGTTTCCTTCATCGACAGGAGCATCACAGGCAAAATACTGTATGTCTATATATACATATTTCCAAAAAGAAAAATATCTATACATTTCTTTTAGAATTCTGTCAGAAGTTGTACAGAGATCAATTTAGAGACCTGTAGCAGTTCACGATACTAAAATTTTATGCAATGCTTTGAAAATGTACTCCTTCAATTTTTGCAAATCTGTTTACATGTGGATGTAATTCTTTCAGAACAAAAAAAACCAAACTTGCTTTCTTTCACTGAAATATCACCAGCATACCAAGGTGCCACAGCAGTCATGAATAGTAATGTTGACAGATATGTGGACAGATTATATATAAACATGTGTATCAGTAACTGTGTGCACAGTGAAGGCCGTGATTTAGTTTTCAATTCCACTAGTGGTGTCCTATCATTCCCAGGAGACCCACTGATCATTCAGGGCTGCATTTTGGGGTGATTGGTCCATTTTTGCAATATCTTGCTATTTTAAAAGTGTCAACAGCATCCCACTTTGTATAACATGCCTGCAGTTCCTGCTGCATTCTGCTTTTAATGCTGGCCAAAGCTTGCTTGTTTTGATATCAGTTGTGCTCAGTGGGCAGTCTAATCAGCCTGGTTGATGGCTCCCCTGATTCTCATAGCTCCCACTGTGCTCAGGGTTGCAGTATATTAGTCTGAACACAAATATGAACTTAAAAGTATACACAAAGTATTTATTTAGATAACACAGGCAGAAGAATTCACATATCGCCCAAGATAATTTTATGACATTTGTGTGAAATACTTAAACACAGAAAGGGATATCAACGATATGCAGATATTGATGAACTTATTGCTTATTGACACAAAAAATTAGAATTATTTGTATAAAACAAAGGTGGAAATATTTTCTAAACTATGTTGATGATTGTATTTATTAAAGTGAGTTCCTCAAATTAAAGGTACTCCTTTCTTTTTAAAATACCAGTTTAAGTAGTCACAGTTCTACCTATTTAGTCCATGAAACATCAATTTAAAAATTGCTTCCAAGTTCCTGATCTTTGGAAACCCTTGCTTTCCAGAGTTATTCAGTGTCCGTTTGCTTTCTGTAAATAAAAAAGAGAAGTGGGGAGGTTAGGTAGGGCTGTGATTTTTGAGATATAGCATCATGATGCAAAGCGACAAACAGCAGGGCATGTCACTGTAGAATGTTCTATATTGCAACATCAGGCAATGCTGATACTTGAAGAATCTATATTATGAACCTTTCACAAATTGGAATTGTCTGCAATATAAGCCTAGATATTTTTTAACAGATTAAAATTTCCTTATAAACAGTTCAGCCAATATTAACAAAAGTAGTGTAATTTACTACATACAACCACAAAATTACTTTTTATTGCATTCCTTTTACAGTATTCCTGTACTATCAGATTTATTGAGCATAAACAAGCATTCTGGTTTCCTTCTAATTAACCTGCTCCACCTCATGGCTGCTGTCAATGAAGTCACACTGTAATTTTTGTAGATGTCTCTCAGCCTTTCCAGTCCAAAGAGAACATTATGGCAGCTGACGTGTATGGGGCATGTTCCCAAAACAGTTTCCATCAGGTGGACCTCTGAAGAACTGGACTACGACCTCTCTGATCAAATGCTGATCAAATTCCTTTTATGGAATATGATCAGGACATTTCTAGGGGCTGCATTCAGTTCTTCCAGGACCTGGAGCACTGAATGAAGCCATAACAAGTGTCTAGAAATAGGGCCTATGTTTTTCTTCAAAATGCCTTTGTTACTAAAAATGAAAAGGAAATCGAGAAGGAAATAGACAGGTTATAAAAAGAAGCCACAAAATATTACTCTGAATGAAAGTTTGCTAGCATTTTTCAAATGCAATATCTGGAAAAGCTGTTCTGCTGCAGTTCTATCTACAATAGATATTAACTTCATGCATAAAAGCTGTATTAAAATGGTGTTAAATTAGCAGGAGTTGGGAAGTGTGCAATTTAAAATGACATGCTGCATTTTATGTGCATGACAACAAATGCCTCAGCTGTATACCAACTGATTTCCTTTTACATAAATCCTTATATTTGCTTTCCTTCCCATTTGTTCTTTTGTTTCTGCTCCTTTTTCCTCTTAACAAAATAATTCCTCCCCAGTGGAGTTCAGTAGGAATTGAGAGCTCCAACTTGCATTGAATTAAAAATAGGAGACTGTTTATACACTAAACATTATATAAAAAATGAAACTACACTCAAAACATATACGTTGTCTGCATGCAATAAGGATTCCTTCATTAGCTTGATGAAATCATCTATATCTGATCAAGATAAATTCCAATATCCCTATGATAAATTCCCTCTCCTCTAGAAAAGAATATGAAAGGCTTGATCTTTCTATTGGCATTTATCTTCTCTGATGTGGAGGGATAAGTCAAGTGCAATAGTCACCAGTGACTTATTATTTTTCTCCTCATAGGTGAAGATGAATGTCATAAGGGAGATAAGCCATTATGTGCATATATTATTATATATATAACACTATGTATGAATAAAGAGATATTAAACACACTATGAACAGTTTCTTTTCTCTTCCTACTTTTTTACTCAACCTAGACCCTGGTTAAAGAAAATTAGAAGATGCTGTAAGTTCACATTGAAAAGAAAAGCTTCAAAGGCTTTAATATTTCCTTTGGTACTACAGCCTGTCATCAGTGAAACAGACATAACCTCTGTTTCTGTTTGACTGAGAATTGTTTGACAGAGGCACTAGACTGGGACCGCAGGTACCTGAAATTTATCTGCTTATTCTGTTGAAGATTCCTTCTGTTCTTCAATACTTAACTTACCATGACTCAGTTCTCTATCTACTAAATATGATATTCATAGCTCCTACCTCTTTAGGTGCTGTATGAGCACATGGAAGACAATGAGGTCAAACAACATTGTATTAAAAGATGTGTACCTGTCTAGGAAACATATCTGATATTTGACTGACATTTGAAAACTTATCTAGAGATAAGAAATTACCTATACCTAAGAAAGTCTATAATGGGTCAGAAGAAAGCCCTATTTATCCTGTTTATTTGTCTTTAAAAGTAGCTAATTGCAGAAACCTAGGGAAGAGCATCAGAACAAAGGAGTCTCAGTATTTTTTAACGAGGAAAGGCTTCTGGCCATGAAAAACTGTGCTGGACATTACTGAGGATTCCAAACTCATATTCATCCTGCAACTCTCTCAGCCCCTGCTGTGAGCTCCTGACCCCAACAGCTGGGGGGCAGGCAGGGGAATTTGGCTGCCCATACATGAGGGACCAGTAGTCCAGGTCTGATGTGGCCCAGCTGTGTCACTTCACTCAGGCTGCTGAAAAAGAGTTGCGAGGTAGCCTCCAGAGGGGTAAGAAAAGATTACAGAGGTAGGTTGTTGAGACGAAATCCTGCAGGGAGGAATAAAAAAAAAGACATAGGGAGGCTCTACAGCTCTATAGAGGTCACCTGCTGCCTAGGTCTATAGACAACAGTCTGTAACTGTTGCTCTCTAGTGTTGTAATTCATCATTTGCCCAGGTTAACCAATGATGACAACTCTATTCTAGGAACTCCAAACCAAAATAAATTTCAGAAGCAAACGTAAATATCCTGACTCCTTAGATGAGCCACACATGTCCTAAACCAAAAAGTGACATACTCAATCTTCTCACCAGTTCGATAGCCTGACACTTGCAATATAGACTAGTAAAAATGTATTGCGTTGTACATGTAGTGTAATACATACACGTATTGTATATGTATTGTAACATACAAAAAAGTGCTTACTTTACTGATTTTAAAGCAACAAAATATTTGATATTTGTGTCATATTATATTGATGAAAACCACATAATATTTCATACAATCAACAAATAATCCCTTCAGCCTGCAAAAATTGAAAAAGTATCAACCTACAGATATATTCCAAAAGACATTTATTTAAACTACTCACCTGAACTTTGGGTCATTAATTTGTTGAAATTGCTATGGATTAATAAATAAAATCTATCAAATATAAATTATAATGATTTATCCAAAGTTTATAGTGAAGGAGAAGGAAAATGTGACATGTCCTGTGCTTCGTGTAGTTAGTTACAGGGAGTGCTTAGAAATAATATTGTGGAGTGACATTCTGTAACGTGAAGTTCTCTGGAGAATGCCAGTAAATCAAAGCTGTGTGCTAAAGACAACCTTCTTCCTTGCTGCATTCATATTTTTCAGAACATAACTTCGCTATATATGACAAACATAGAATTATTTTCAGAATGTCATTTGTGTGAAGGATAGATACACGTGCTCTATACTACATAAAGGGTACAGTTTAAGTGAAAATCTGGCCTCATTAATTTATTTGGAGCCAGGGTTTTGTCCTGTGATAACACATTAGAAAAATACAGTTGGTTTAAACAAGGCACTAAATTATATTCATATATTTGTACAAATAAATATTTTTGAAGACACTCCATACACCTAGTCAGAATGAATGCAATGACTGTTGGACAACATTTTCCTATACCACTTTGATAACATTCAGATTACGTATCTAATATGCACAACACTGAGGTACTGGTGAGGCTGACTACTTTGATCTGAGTCTTTCAATACAAGGAGGTAACCTGACAGTCAGCAATTCATAGATTTTGAATCACTGAGTCACAGAATCACCAAGGTTGGAAAAGGCCTTGAAGATAATCTAGTCCAACTATTAACCTAACACTGACAGATCCCAACTACACCATATCCCTCAGCGCTGCATCAACATGACTCTTAAACACCTCCAGGGATGGGGGCTCCACCACTGCCCTGGGCAGCCCATTCTAATGCCTAACAACCCGTTCTGTAAAGAAATACTTCCTGATATCCAGTCTAAACCTTCCCTGGCGCAACTTGAGGCCATTACCTCTTGTTCTATCACTTGTTCCTTGGTTAAAGAGACTCATCCCCAGCTCTCTGCTACCTCCTTTCAGGTAGTTGTAGAGGGCAATGAGGTCTTCCCTCAGCCTCCTCTTCTCCAGACTAAACAACCCCAGTTCCCTCAGCCGCTCCTCGTACGACATGTGCTCCAGACCCTTCACCAGCTTCGTTGCCCTTCTCTGGACACGCTCGAGTAATTCAATGTCCTTTTTGTAGTGAGGGGCCCAAAACTGAACACCGTAATCGAGGTGCAGCCTCACCAGTGCTGAGTACAGGGTAAGATCACTTCCCTGTCCCTGCTGGTCACGCTATTTCTGATACAAGCCAGGATGCCATTGGCCTTCTTGGCCACCTGGGCACACTGCTGGCTCATGTTCAGCCAGCTGTCAATCAACACCCCCAGGTCCCTCTCTGACTGGCAGCTCTCCAGCCACTCCTCCCCAAGCCTGTAGCGCTGCTGGGGGTTGTTGTGGCCGAAGTGCAGAAAAAATGATGATCAAAATCCACTGTCATCATTATCTTGTGACACAAAATACAAATTTTCACCCAATAATTGTTGCATCAGAACTAATAGCTTGTGGCTGAACTCTTCCCAAAGGCCACACATACTTGATTTAAAACAATAAAACAGTGTCAGCCACATCCTTTGGCAGTACATGCAACTGGCTAATGACCCTTAGTCTTAAAAATCTACTGTTTATTTCTAATCCGAACGTAACTAGCCTCAGCTTCCAGCCATTGAAGTCTCATTATCTCTCTGCTAGAATAAAGAGCCGTCTCTGATTAGAGATCTCCTACAACTCTAGATTCTTACAGAACAAAATCATGTCACCATTTAACCTTCTCTCAATAAAGAAAATATATTGTGGTTATTGCAATCATGGTAAAGTATGTTTTTCAGCCCTTGGGATTATTGTTAGTAGGCAAATGTAAAGAGTGAAGCAGCTTCAGAGATTCCTCTGTGTAACTTTTTTTTCCCCTTCTTTATTTTAACTGCTACTTTCAGACTTAAATAAAATAAAACTCACATCATAAACATTTCAGTCTTTGCATAGAAATCGTATCCAACACACAGCAATTGCATTCCTGACCACAGTATGTTGCTACCAAATAGTCTACTGTTCAACTAAATATAAGTATGTGGTTCCTTTGGTCTAATCTCATAAACCCGAATAAACAAGAAAATCTTATTTCTGAAATATTTTGAAACTACAATGCTGTTAGTTATTTGAACTTCAAAGTGTGAAACAATATATTTAAAATGAATCCATTTGTTGAAAACAAAACATTTTTCCAGTTTGCCTAAATATTAGAAGATTTTTAGACTTTTTATTTCTAGGAATTAGTCTCCTAAATAGGTCTTCCTCTACATAAATTTTACTTTGTATTCTAAAATGTTAGCCATTTGCAGCTGGAAGATTTGCAATTTTTTTCTAACCAATTGCAATGACATCTGTTATGTGAGATTTGCCTTTTTACTTTGTTGAAGGGTGGAGTCTTTGCACATTTATTCAGTCACTGTTATTCATCTTTCAGTGGCAAGGGCTGCTCTAGGTGTGAAATCTCAGTATTTGAGACATAGGAAAAGAATAGGAGAACATTGCCAGCTCACAGCAGAACAATTTTTGCCTAAAATATACTCTTTCTATTGGAGCAGCTGCTGAATGGTAGTAAAATGCCTCAGAAGCCAAGCTGCATGAGCTAATGGCATTCCAAATGCTGTAGCAAAATTGGCATATTTTCCAATACAGTGGTTGAACCACGTCAAAATGTGATAGTAAGTAATATACAAACTATACTAACATACACCTAGGAAAGGAAACTGGTGGATTAAATTGTAGTATGTTACAATGTCTTTTAGAAGGAAGAAGAATCCTAAATTTTGTTCAATTTGCCAACTTTCTCTTAAGAAAAAGTTTATGTTTCCCGATTTTCTTCTCCTTTTTCTTTCTTTGAGTATTGACTTGAATGTCAGTTTCTTCTCTTCTGTGACTCATGGATTAAGATTATTTAAAAGTAAAATAATCTCAGGAAAACACAGTTTACCCGTCTCTTGTACCCATCAAATTTTCACACTTTTTACACTTTTACGCACTTTTTACACTAGACCAAAAGATGTTTGGTCTTCTGATACAGGGGTGAGTTGGCCAGAATAAAAACTCATAAAGATCTGTATAACAAAGACCCAAAATATTTTGCAGGCTTTCTATTTGCAGATGATTATTTCAGTTATTAGGGTACAAGAGAACTCTTAGAATGAGCCATGAGGCTCCAGTGACTACTGAAGTCAAAGGAAATATTCCTTTTACCTCATTAGGTTTTAGATTAGGCATTAAGTCAATAAGATGTCATTGCCCAGATTTCTGCATAAGAGTAATATTGTGATTCCTTCAGCTACAGCAATAGGGGGAAGCCAATGGGAAGTGTTACGACAACAATAGACCCTCATCATTTGTTACAAAACTGCGTAGTTACCTGTGACTGAAAGCACTTCTCTACGTTTTAAAGATATGTTAATTAAATTCTCTATTTCTGTGCATTCTTAAGTGATAGGAATAAATAAGAATTATAGTACTTACAGAAATTAATATTGAAAGCATAGCTATGCATGAAATATGGTATTTAAGCTTATGTTTTTAGTTTTGGTGAGGAAAAATATCCTTTCCTTATCCACACACTGTGCAGTCATGACTGTCTGATAAATTTTATTTGGAAGATAAAAATTTCTGCATTTCTTTTCCAAATTGCAGAATTCATATTTTGCGTTACATCTTGCTCGACTTTTATTTTGTAGGAAAATGATACTACCTGAGATTGTTCTTTACCTTTTGCAACAGTCAGTCCAGAATAGCTATATGTGTTTAAATCAAATGTTGCAAGAAAAGACAGTGCCATCTACTCCATGTTGAAAATTTTCTATGGCAAGTTTCAGAACAACATGAAGTAAAATAGGTAGGTTATAAATCCCTTGCAAATAAGTTTTATAATGGAAATGCTGACAGACATTTAATGATAGCAACAATAGCTGGCACCAGAGTAATAAAAGGACTTAAGTGAAAAAAAATTCTGTATGCTTCAAAAAGGCTTGTGGATTTCAGGACAAAGCTATGTGCAGACTCAATGTAAAGATGGATGTTAATATACTCAATTCATTATGATGCTTGGGTGTCATTTACAGAAAATCTCAGAAACTCAACTTGCAGTCATACTGTGAAGGAGCCTGAAAGAAGAAACACAGTGTTATACCTATCATGGTATTTCCCTCTACTTTCCTTGTGATAAAATCACTCATTTGAGTCTTCATCACGCCTAAGATTCAGTGCCCAGAACAGCATGCTCAATTACTGTGCAAATGGCAGCCTCTACTCTGCATCAAAAAAACCCAAAAAGCCCAGCTATAAATAAATAGTTATTGGAACCCTGTCACCATCAGCTGTGCGATGCTCAGGTAAAATTCCCATTTACTCCTGACAAAGTATCTTTCCCCCAGTGGATGAAATGGGGTTGAGGGGCACTGTTGGAAGAGTGTAGCCAAGTGCAGTGTTCATCCTAAATGGGACCTGCATGCTGGTGAGGTACTCAAAACAGCAGATAGGGCAGGGTTTTTTTTTAAAGGAAACATATACATGGGTACATTAGCACTCTTCTAGCATTCTCCAGCTCAGATTACAAATTAAAGCAATGGCCTTAGATTTCTGGTGTTAAACATTTCCTATTCATCCAATGAGCAACAAAAGCTAAAGATAGTTTGCTTTTCCTCTCTTGCCTTTTTTATTTCGGTTCCCTCCTCTCTTTCCTTCCACTTGCTTTTTCCCTCCCTCTCTTTTGTTGGAAGCAGTGTATTTGACTTGACCACTCAGATACTCACTGAGGTATATTTGTGATCCCCTAGCAATAGCAATTTATAGATGAAACTGGCCACTTAGAGATTCCTGTCTCCAAATAATAATGAACCAGGTTTCCCTCAAATAGCTCCACTTGGTAATCTTTTCATGTCTGTTCTGCTCCTGAGCCATTTCTGTAGAGCATTGTCTACTGGGAAGGGGATGCAAAGTGAAAAGGAGCAATTGTGTACATCTGTGTGTGTTCTTTCTCCATGCCTATAAAACCCAACCCAAACTGTCAAGGTGACAATCCAAAGCGATAATCAAAACCACTTTTTACATTCTATCTTGTAACTGCCGCAGGCAAGTTTTAAAGGAGATGCTAACAAATCCCAAAGAATACCAGGTATTAAATATTTGATACGGCCAGAAATGTATACAATAGACATCAAACTTAAGTTGTATATCTCTGTAATTTCTATACCATAGGTAAACAACCATATTTCAATGAAAAAGTCTTAGATGCGTATTTGGAAATCTACATAAAAATCTGTTTACATTTTAGAAACAGCTCTGTTGTTTCCACATGCAGCTACAACAACAAAAAGGGATTTTGTTTGGGAATATTATCTCCCATAGACACACTGTGAAAAATATTTTCAAGGGTGCCTTTCTAGCTGTTTGCATCTTTACAAGTATTTGCTTTAAAGCGATCTTATATTCATACTACAGCCTGCTTTAAAAATTGTAAGGCTGCTGATTTACAAAATAGTTTACACTCATGCCTACAGACTGCATTTTAAAATTTTCCAGGACTTACATATTAAAATTCAGTTCATTTTTACAGTGTCCTTCATAGGGAGCATTGAGAAAGTTGCATAGAAAGAAAGGATCTTATGAGTAAAAGAAAAAGGAAAGCTCAGAAAGAGGTGTAAACCGAGGTTACTCTCCTTGAGAGAGTAAGATAAATATGGCAAGACAGTAGAAAGAGTGACCTTGCCCTCAGTCTGTACAGTCAAAGAGAGGAGAAAAAGAAGGGTCTTTAAAAACACTTGGTCACAAAGTAGGCTGGTGGTAAACAAATATAATAGAATGGTGTGTTTAGAAAAAGCAGATGAGCGAACATGTGATCCACTTAACGTGTCAGCTGAGCCATGTTAATTTCATGTATGTGTTTAGCTCAGAATAAATGTAAGGTAATTTGACTTGGCTCATATAAAGTTAGTTGCATGTTACATCAAAGTAGTTCACTTTTGTTTGGGGTAAAGAGCACATGTATGAGCAGTTACTAGGAAAGTAATTTCAACATAACTTTAGACTACTGCAGTGTGGAAATCTTCATCTCAGCTATTTCTTCTAGACACTCTTCATAATCAACGGAGAGAAATAGGCACTCAGGGGACATGATTCATCTTTTATATGTTAGATGTCTACTGCAGAACGCAACCTAAGAGTGACAAATTTTTTTCACTGACTACAGAGAAAGTCAGGATGACTAGTTCAGATATAGTCACTTACCCTAGCTCAGACAATTCCCCCTAATGAGCAACAGATGTAAGGTACCTTGTTACACTGCAGTAACTTAATCATAAGCCTAAAATCCTGGAATTAACAGCCAGGAGTGTCCTGCTAGAACAGAAAATGGTCTCCCATCACAGAATCAGCTCTGCATAATTTTGTGTTGTGCATTTAAAGAAAACAACAAAGAAGGAAAACAAAAAAAAGGTGAGTGGCCCAAGGTCACCCAAAAGGTCAGAGCTTATATCTGGTTCAGTGACTTAACATTGAACTGCACTGCCACTAAATAAAAGCAGCAAAACAGCACAAGGCAGGAGGAATTTTTTCCAACTCCTCCCTCCACCCTCTAAGGATGGATTAGTGCAGGCTTTACTGAGTATTAGGTACATAGGAGTAAAAAATAGCTGTAAACAGTATCTGAGTGGTTGCTCCCCTTATTGTGCAGTGCAAAGTTCAAAAGATGGTCTTTGTATGGCCCATTCACAGCATTGCAAAATATCTATATTAGGGAGTTTAAAACCACAAGGCCCCAATGTAGAGCCTTTGTCCTTCAGGACAGCAACTTTACTCATATATAGCACTCATGGCAGCAAATGCATAACTATTAGAATATATACCAAGTGTAATGAACTGGTAGCAACTAAAGAGCCTAGGCAACTAAAAGTTATTTCAAAGTATCCAGGGTTGGGACAAATGTGCAATCGAGAAGGGGTCACTTCAAGAGCTATAACCAGCACATCCCTTTTCTGACTCTCTTGGATGTCCCTGCGATTTGGATTAGGGTTTCCACATTTGCAGATGCCCTCTTTCTTATAGCTGACTACAGGTCTTTTAAGATCTTTTTTTGGCACCCTGATTTTCCAGTGTTGAACATAGCCTGTGGAGCAGAGCTGTGATATGTTCTCACTAGTACAGCGTTTGTGAGGGTAGGCAACTGTATTCTGCAGGAGCTGGAGATTTCAAGGATTCTTCACACTTTGAATCTGATAGAGTGCAATGTAGTAGACAAGCCTGAAGGGATTCTCAGTTATGGATCACTGTAACAAAGTCTGCATTTAAGAAGAAAATGCGCCAGCTGAGATGATAAAACAAAATGTTTCCAGTCACTGCTATCTGAAGGACAGAAGAGTCTGATATGAACGGAGATTCTGAATAGGCATGTCATCCTTAGCTGAGGGAGAGAATAGACTTAATCAGTTCCTAAAAATGTTGCCTTCCACATTTCAGGATCATAGCTGGCTTCCACTTAAGAAGCCTACCCCAAGACTGAATGAACAAAGTGATAATTCTGTTTGCATCCACTGGAAAACATCACCACAGTCTGAGCCAACTTCATCAGTTTGCCCATGGGCTTAGCAGAAGCATGGAAGAGAGGGCAACAGGAGCATGGGGTATGAAAAGGCTAAGCTTTGAGAGCGATCCCCAGCAGGTCAGGGGCAGAACGGATCAGAGAAAGGATGTTCTCTGGGTTGTCCCTGAAGAAACTGAACTGCCACCTAAAGTAATAGGTACAGCTGTTTCTAATGACCCACTACAGGAATGCTCAGAGAACCAGACAGTTTTGGCCACACAACAGGCCATACTTGAATTTTTATATCAACATTACAGTTGGATAGAGCGGTATTTGGTTAAACATAACACTAGAGGCTGAGTTTTTCTTTTAAAGAGACTTTACAGAAAGAGATTCCTGTGAAAGCCAAACACTCCTTTAGTAAAAGCAAATACTATGAAAATATGTATTTCCCAGCATTTCCATGACATTGGAAGTTATTGTATTATTCAATAACTGATATTGAATAATTAATATCTCCTCATTTTAGTTTTGATCAGTTTGAGGTGGCCAGAGGCTGTGGAGTGGAGGGACCCATAACAACAATATGAGGAAAAGGTGTCCTCCAAAAAGCTGCCTGACAGTAGTCCCCAAATCCCAATTTCCTGCCACCTGAAGAGAAAAATACAGAAATAAATGTTTCATTTGATTTTATTTTCCTGCAGTGCCAGCCCATTCATTTGGGACCAAATGAAAAACAAAATGATATATGTGAGTATAAGGTTTCCCAGAGAGTTTTGAAATTTATTTTAAAAATTTGTATCAGTGTTGCACATTATGCTTCGTTGTCAGCCACTGATATAAATTACATCTGCAGTCCAAGAGGGTGGAGTACGACAGGTAGTGAAGTAGCATTTTAATTAACAAAGAAAAGGTTCTCTGAAATACGTTATAATGTGTCCTGCTCAATAAGAAGACACAGAAGGAAATGAAATCTGGTTACACATATCCTTTCTCTACAGTTCCTTCTGCTCAAGAAACAAGCCCAGCCTCATAAGGCTGAACTGGCTACTGAAGAAAGGAACATAGAAAAACACTCCTATTATAGTATCATTTCTACATATTTAGTTACAGTACGACTCAGACATCTCAATGATTATCCAAGAAATACCATGCCAAAGCTATGAGAGAGAGGTAGGTACATGTGCAGACATACAGGACTGGTTTTTGCGTTGATTGCCCTACTGAGGTGCTCTCCTGTAACAGAAACAAGCACACACGTATGCACAAACAGAACTTAGGTGTGAAACTAATATAAAATACTTCCCTGCAGTTATAAGAGCTTGACTAAGACCTTAATTCTTTCAAGTATGTTAGATTTCAGGAGCAGAAAAGACTCTTTGTCTTTTCTGTGTAGTCTGAGTCTTCTACATAGCAGAAGTCATAGGCTTTCATGCAGTTATTTCCATGTTGACCCTTGATTTTGTCTTTCAGGGTAAACAAGATTGCATCCTCAGGAAAAAAAAAAAAATGTAGATCCTGGAGATAATTATGTTTGATGCACCGCATCTTCTTCCTTACTCAACATTAACTCCTTTCTATGTTCTGACAAGCCAACAGACAAGGGATGGAGAAAACCTGATACAGCTAGTTTACTGTGAACTTTAAAAAGTGATTAAGAAAGGGACATTCTGTTGCTTTCTACTATACTTGGTTTTGGTTTTGTTTCATGATTTGCATGATTCTTCCCTACTGCTTTGATGAAGTTCTTTGCAAGACAACTTTACTGTCCTAGTTTCTCAGATTACTGTGTTAGCATTTGTTTGATTCAGAGGAGCTCTCCCTTCTTTTCAAAGGTGTCTGTGTCATGCAGGAATAAGTGTAACATGATGAACATGATCCCAACACTCTTCCAAACTTCTACGCATTCTTTGTTGCTGAGCTGACTTGATGGTTTGACTTTTCACCAAGACAAAGGTACCACATCTGGGCAATTGGTGATCTGAGGTGCTGATTCATTTGCTACTGATGGCAAGTCAGACTGTCTGTACTGACTTGTACTGATGTCAGTTACTGATAATATGGTTGTTTTGACCAGTGCCTATTTTTGTGTATTGTGTAAATATGTAATTGATTTTGCTAATAGTAAATTACTTTATCAATACCAGGAACTAAGTCTTTGATGTTGAACATTGTTTGGGGTGAGTTTCACTCTTCCTGGAGCCTCATCTGTCTGGTCTTGCTTGTTCTTTGCCTGGTAAGTGCCAAGAGGCTGTTGGTTCAAGATGTTGCCATGTTCTCCCATTGGCTGTAAGTGTGGCTGATTTCTCCATTTCTGATGGATGTAGACAACAAATAAAAGATAATTATTTGAACTTGTTGAGTTTGCATCATCTCCTTTATCATCAGAGCATTAGCAAGGAACATTAAAAAAAAGCATGTTTTTAGGAGAAGTGCGGCTGCTGCTCATTTCAAAGTCTACTTTGGAGCTCCATGTTTGTGAAGCACTTTCAAATTTGATGCTAACTTCAGAGAAAGGGAACTTGAGTTCTTTGTCATCAGTTATACTATATTTCAAAATAATCTACAGACTGCTCATTTGTAGGAAATGTGGCATTCTTTTAAACAAATATGACCTCTAGAGTGAACAACTATTTTGGTAAAAGGACACAATTCAAAGCCTCACTTTTTGCCTATGTAGAATCACAGAATTTTCTAGGTTGGAAAAGACCGTGAAGATCATCCCGTCCAACCATCAACCCAACATTAACAGTTCCCAACTACACCATATCCCTCAGCACTAAGTCGACCCTACTCTTAAACACCTCCAGGGATGGGGACTCCACCACCTCCCTGGCCAGCCCATTCCAATGCCTAACAACCTGTTCTGTAAAGAAATACTTCCTAATATCCAGTCTAAACCTTCCCTGGCGCAACTTGAGGCCATTAGCTCTTGTTCTATCACTTGTTCCTTGGTTAAAGAGACTCATCCCCAGCTCTCTGCAACCTCCTTTCAGGTAGTTGTAGAGGGCGATGAGGTCTTCCCTCAGCCTCCTCTTCTCCAGACTAAACAACCCCAGTTCCCTCAGCCGCTCCTCGTACGACATGTGCTCCAGACCCTTCACCAGCTTCGTTGCCCTTCTCTGGACATGCTCGAGTAATTCAATGTCCTTTTTGTAGTGAGGGGCCCAAAACTGAACACAGTAATCGAGGTGTGGCTTCACCAGTGCTGAGTACAGGGTAAGATCACTTCCCTGTCCCTGCTGGCCACGCTATTTCTGATACAAGCCAGGATGCCATTGGCCTTCTTGGCCACCTGGGCACACTGCTGGCTCATGTTCAGCCAGCTGTCAATCAACACCCCCAGGTCCCTCTCTGACTGGCAGCTCTCCAACCATGGATCTGACTTCTGGCCATACCTCTCACTGATTACTAAACTCATTTTATACATTTTTCTTTGTCTCAGTAATGGGCTAAAAGAACCTTTACAGCAAGTGCAGGTATAGTAACTATGCAATTCCAGAAACAAAACTTTTCACTGATTTGATATTCTGTTTTTTCATGTAATCCACACTGAGGCTGCTCTAAGTTTTAGAGTCATCAGAAAGTACAGTTCAGGTTCTTGAAGGTCACCTGTTTACTCCATAGTGGGCTCAGTTTGTGGCATCATCTGGAACAAAGGATAGACAACCACCAGAAGTGAGAGCTGTGTGCAGAAACTCATGTAGTCGTAATGATGGTCTACTGTAGTAAAAAACCTCAATCTACCAGCAGAACACAGCCATATAATCCCATGAAGTACAAGCAAGACAGCATCAGGTAAACTCAGCCAATAATTTTGTCTAGGGTATAAAATACACAGTGACTTATGTTGGAGTTACATGCTGCTGACAAGAGGTGATAGTGATGCTTAGCAATAATAATATTGCTAATTACATTGCTATAATAAAGACATAATAAATAATGCTATTAGTTCCTCTGTACCATAACACATCCTTATGGCATTGTAAACATAGATAATATAGCTGGCAAGCATCAGTTCTAAAGCACGACAGTATGGTGGGAAGCCAGTCTGTAGCCAAATGAAAATAAAAGGACCAAAATGTCCTTTTGATCTGTTACTGTATGGCTTCTGTAGCCTTGCATAACATTTTCTATGAAAGTCTCACTGACTATACCTATATGATGAAAGCAAATAAAATTTATAAAAATATTAATTTCTAGGCTTCTACAGTACTTCTGGTGCTATTTTAGGGGGAAAAGGCAACAAAAAAACCCTGTTCAAAACTAAGACAAGCCAGTCCTTCAAACATGTCAGATGTATTTCAAGACTATCAGCTTGCTTTGGGAATCTTTAAAACATTTCTTATAATTTTTTCACATATTGAAGACAGTTTACAAAAGCTCCTTGCATGTATATTTAATGACCCATATTTGTAATCAAATGTAATCATTTATAGTGAGGATGCTGCAGTTGCCAAGTCTATTTCAGGCTAGTTTTCTGAAGGTAGCAAATAGCACCTTTTATCTCTCTACTGTCTGTCAAAAAGTTATACCCTTCTGGTATTTGTACATATAACCTAACCTTTAAACAGAGCATGCTTTGACCTAGGTCACTAGTTAGCAACCAGACTTGCTTAACCTTGTGGTTGAGCCCCCTCCCCAGTGTGTCCATGCACACTCAATGAAATTGCACCAGGAGAGTTAGAGGCCAGGTTTCAGAGCTGCACTCGGTTGCATCTGCAGTGCTGTTTGAAAATAAGCAGTGCTACTATAGGGATAACCTAGTTTCTGTTTTGCAATCCAGAGCATGCTGATCACCCTATTGCAGAAGAACTGCCAACCGATTTCGTTGCCATCACTTGTACCATCTTCTCCGGTGTCTGCTTGGTCAAATATTCCACACTTTTTAAGCATGTGTAAAGGATTACAGAAAACCCTATGTGCATCTCCAGAGAGCAGCCAGAAAGGGTTAAACAAAATCAACCCTGACAATACTAGAAACAGTTCTCTCAGTGTGTGTTGGTTCACTGCTCCACAGGGCATAGCAGATGTTGTGTCTGGTAGTAAGAAGGGCCCAGGAGGTGTGAGCTGTCAATCACTTTTTTTCCTAACTACAGGCTGTGCTATGGATATGAAGCACGACTAAAACAATCTGTCTCAGCTGGGGTGTGTGAGGTATCAATAACCCTTGGCAGAGGTGTCAAGAGCCTTGCTGGAATCAAACTACCCTGCTGACCAGCTGCTTAGCAAGTTAACAAGGCAGCATTCAGCGCTTGCTGCCCTCCCAGCCCAACAATTAACACAACTGGAGCAGGGCTGCACTGAAATGTGGGAGGAACCTCTCCGCATCGCCCTTGCGCTGGCGACAAAGAGATGCACAGATATTTATTCAGAAGCATCCGTAACAACATGAGAGGAGTGAGAGAAACTAGGGCAGAGAACGTGTTTTATTCTCAAATCCAATATGCGGATAAATATCAGCAATGTGCGGCAAAACTGAATGGACTCAAGAAAAATAGATTTGTAAAGTATTTTCATGCACAAGGCTAGTGTCTGTATAGCAGAGGGGGAGCTGCAGTAAGGAGTAGATTGTGTTGAGAAGCTAGACTAAGGTAAATTTAAACAACAGCAGGAACAAACAATGTAATGAAAGAGTTCTGTGGCACTGGTAATCCAAACAATAACTGTGTAGTGGCTTGTTACAATCATCCACATGGCTGGTTAGTGTATTATAGAACAACCAGGTTGTAAAATGAACAGGCGACAGTTGGAAAGTCTTAAACATTTTGCACTCGTGGGTCATGTACTACTCAGCCTTGTACCGGTATAAATCTGGGAGTAATTCCATTAAAATCAATGGCTTCACAGTGGTTTAACAGGGAAGGATCTGGCCTGTTTATAGAGCATTATCCAATTTTTCATTTTACAAACTGCTAACTCCGTCTCTTGGAGTTAATGTTTTTCCTGAGCCCCCAACACATTTTTTTGTTTTGTTTTGAAAACTGAATTACTTTCAAGTCTTTTTGTATTCTACATTGCTTTATTTTGTGGTTTTGTTCTCAAGGGCATCAACCAGTGATTATATACTGTTCCTTTCTACAAAAAAAAATACATGGTGTACGGCAAAACATGAATATTAGCTTTAAACAATTTAATGTTGTTTGTCTTTGCTTTGAAATTCAATAATGCCATCAGCCCATAAGACCTTTTAGAGCAGAGTATTTCACACAGTGAAAGCTGCTTTCTGCTACAAAAGCACAGCAGCTGTGGCTCCTGCAGATACTCTTAAAGACAGATATAATAAAACACTGGGAGGGAGTAGGTCGACACAGGAGCATGAAATGGACGAGATGAAGCCCTTTGTCACAATCAAATAGGCTGTAAAGTTACTATAGTAACATACAGTATTAAGCTCCAGGTGGATTGACTTAATGTTGACTAAACAAAAAGAGGTTAACGAAAACCAAACCAATAATTATTACACTCTTTCTACCAAATGCTTGTCAGGATACTGTTATTTTGTTTTAGTCAAGCTGCACAAAATGCAGTGTGGGTTGCTTTCTGATCTGGCAAGCAGTTCTTGTATGAGAAAACCCATAAGATAAGAACAAATTCAAAGTTGTAAGAAGGAAGTGGACGCGTTTACTGTGCTTGTGACAGACAGGGCAACAAAATCCAGGCAAAAGACCATGACAGAATTAAACTGTGTCAAATTCTTCCTTTTTTTACCCTTTCAGGATCACCCACTTTCCCAGTGTGAGAAATGTGGAGAAGGGAATGTTCAAACTCATTCTGACCTACCTGAGATCAATGAATGATGGATGGAAAAGATATATACATTTAGAGATCTTGTTTTAATCTTCTCCGTAAAAACTAGCCTTTGCCTCTAAAAAACTACCAGAAGAGATTGCCCTTAATTACAAATTCTATCTTCAACATGAAACAAGAATTCATCCTGCCTTCAGTGTTTATTTCTAATTATATTTTTTGTACTGTAGAAAGAAGATGCCTGACAACTTCTGAATGGGTTGCTTCTGGCTGCTTCTTCACCCTTCTCTGTTAGCTATGTCTCAAGGAAAGCACTTTGCCCTGTAGATAAATCCTACAGTGGAAGAAAAGCTTGTCTTAGCTCCAGTGACCATTTCTTTCACTCCATTTCAATCTGGGAATTTAAAAATCTGAGGATTTAAGTGAAATTCCTAGTTTTATTCTGAAACTTCTGATGCTGTCAGAATTCACACCTTCTATCAGAACTGTAATTTCATGTGTCTCTGGTATAGTTAGTGAACTCCAAGCTGCTGCCCTATAAATCTTTAAAGGTTGCTATTCAAAGAGGGAAAGAGATTGTATCGGTTCAAACTGAACAAAATGGAGTGGGTCTTTCTTTGATAAAATGTAGTAGGTACAAATCAGAAACCCACTTGGATAGTCACTGCAAAACTGTCAAAAACCTCTCAGCTGTGCCATAAACTTAGTCTCAACGAGGCTTGAATTAATACCACACTGTCAAGGAGAAAAGAAAATGTGCTAATTGCATTCAGGACATGAAGTTTAGCCTTGGCCAGTAAAGAAAAAGGACAAAAAAGGTTTTAATTATCAAAAGTATGAGATGGCTTTAAGCTGTACTTGTGGATGTGGTTCAAGGACAACTTTTGGGAAAGACAGTATATGACGGATGGAAGGAGGAAATATCTGGAGGTCTAATTGGAGGAATTCCTTGTAGTTATTACAGCCTCTTGGCTGATAATATAGCAACCAGGAAAGCAGTACCTATTGAAAGATGATGGAAGGATTAAGCAGCTAGCCAGAGCCTGCTGGCAAAAAAACAAAGGTTACTCATTTCAAGAATTTCTTCCCCATAACTTGGCAGAAATGTAATGTGGCTGCATCCCAGGAAATGTGGTGAGGTGTGGTCAGAGGAACCGTAGTCAAGCTGAGAGGCAGTGCTGAGGACTTCAGTGGGAACAAATATCATCACTTGAAAATTTATCAAGTACTCTTGTTCAAATTTATTAGGGAACGGTTTCCATTTGGATTACATTTGTAGAAGTACCTGGCACAAGATGGAGCCATCAGAATGACAGCACTAGAGCCTGGTCAGCTTTCCCAAGGGCAGATGGATTCTGGGTACTCATGAAAAAAATATATGCAATGAACATACACATGAAGGTCCAAGTCTTTCAGTTCCTGTGGAGTAGTACTGTCTCTCATTAATGGTTATAACATGTCACGAAAAATTCTATATCTTTCATGACATCTGGAGGACAAGATATTTGAGGGGTTGTCTGTGATTTGAGATGTCTCTCTTAACTCGGTCTTCTAGAATGTCCTAAAGACCTAAAGACAAGCAAAGGGAACACCAGAGGAATGTCACCAGTTCAGAAAATATCTTCACTCACTTGAATCTGCTTGTAAATATTTTTGAAACTGCATACCACATTCTGACATGTCATCTGTCTCCTAACTCTATGCGGGACTCCTGCCACTAATACAGTTATCTGTATCTTCATCTTCAACTCAACGAATTTAGTTTTGGCTATTGAAGAAGAGCATCCAGAGAACAATAGCCTGCAGTTCAAAAAGCTGGTATAGGCACAGCAGACCCTGTAAAGCTCTAGCTCATGAGCACAGGCAGGAAGAATAACAGAAGGGCAGTGAAAGCCCACCTCAACTTCTTATGTCTTGGCACACGAGGACAGACTTGCCCAGCAAAGGGCAGGCTGTTCACAAGGCACAAGCACAGGCCCCGCACACTTCAGGAACTGATGCCTGAACACAGGCAGAAGTGTAATCCTTATAGAAAATGCATTGGATAAAAAAACCTGTGCACTTATGAACTGTAGGAACAATTTTATTTACTAGTTCATATAGGAAAAAAGTGCACTATTCCTTCTTACATATTCTTACAATGAGGGTACGTGTGAACATTTGGAGATGCTATGTAGGAAATGAGATATGTACGTAGTTAGGTGTCTAGGCAGGGTTTCTTTACATTTTTCCAGAATACCTTCTCATGACCACCTGAGTATGTAGCAGTGCTTGAGGAGGGGATGGTACATAATCCTGGGTGAATACCCCAGTTATTTTGCTGTTTCGTATCTTTGTTCTTCACAGCTGATGTTAATACGTTACTCTGAACACTGGATATCCTTCCTCCTCCTTTGCTTGGGGAATCCCAAACAAAGCTTATCATTCTGCTCTGTCAGTTCTTGGTTTCAGTTCTCTGCAGGGAGCTATAGGCATGGAGACCAGGTGCAGCTGGGGCTTGTCTCTAAGGAGTGGGTACACAGCAAAGCTCCTCTGCAGATGGGGTCCCCTTGCTATGCCCCCAGTGACCCGCACGGAGCAGGAGTGAAGCAGTCACCTGCCTCTTTCACCAACAGCCTCTTTTTCCTTCCTGTGTCACCTGGGTTAGCTAGCAGGATGGAAACCCTTCCCTGACCCCTCCCGGCCAGAGGAGATTACTTCTGTGTTTCACTCAGCTGAGTAGCAGCTGGAAGCCCACTGCAGTTCTTGGGGGTCTGTGTTCTGAAACACCAGCCCCAAAGCCTGCCCCTGTGGTGATGCCCTCTACACAATTTTACCCCCCTCCCTGTTTTAGAAACGTTAAGAGAACACTGCTTGTATTCTCTCTTCATCTTCCCCAGTACTGAAGTGGCTTCTGCATGTGGTTGTTTATTAATCAGTGAGGCTCAAGTGAATACTTACTTAGAGGTAACTTCAGCCTAAAGGTACTGAATTTTCAGAACAGCTAAAATGCTTGTTTCTTGCTTTTTAACTCAAGGAACTCACATTGATACATTGGCCTTGCTCAAGAGTCATTGTAGATTAAGAGACAATTTGAATTATAATCCTGATCCAAATACTACTGCTTCTGTGACTTTGGGCATGCCACTTAACCCCTCTGAGCCTTATTTTCCCTATTATCTGAGACTAATGGTATTTTACCTGTCTCAGACCACAAGGGAGCTATGAGGCTTAATTAATGTTTGCAAACTGGGTTGTTGCATAGCATAATTAAATAGCATTTCCAAAGTTTAAAGAAGTAGAAAGTATTAAGACCCATCAGCAGCAAAGATGAGACGAGGAGTGAGAATGTCCTGATTCCCAGGACAGTGCTTAATTCTCTCAACCATATGGCTTTAGAGGGAAAAAACAGCACCAAATTGTCTTCAGGAACCTTTTTCAAAGTTCAAAAATGTGAATTTTAAAGCAAAGGTGGCTATTCACAACTTTAAAGAACATCCAAACAACAATACTGTTTTGATTCTTGTATAATCATTTCCTTCTTGTTTAGTCACATGAAATTGTCCCACATTTTTAGATGTTATTGAGCTTCCAGCCAAGAGACTTTTGTTAAAAACAATCTTTTGCAGCCTCAGTTCTACTCAGTTATAACATTTCTAATGAGCCACATTAATTTTTCCTTTTCAAATGTAACGCTTCTGTTTCAATTTAGTTTACAGTATTCAAGCTACAGTTGTCTTGGACAAAGTAGAAATAGTAGAAATGTCCAGCAGTTTCACAGGGACAGACCTACAAGATATCTTCTGCTCCAAACTCCCCCATAATACTCTAGAGCTATTTTAGCTATAAAGTGGAAACACATCACAAAAGTATAGAGGTTACTGTAGAACTGTACCTTATGTTAGATTAATGTGAAAACAAGTACTGATAAAATCAAAGAATGGTTGGATGAAGAGTGCCATTTTGCTCATTTACCTGTGTTTCTTCATGTCCTGAGTCATAAAAAAAGCAAATTCAGAGAAAGTTTATTCATGTGTTGTTATATTCCTTCTTTTCAGTTAAAGGTAGTGGGATTCTTTTTAGTTTAAGACAGTAGGATTTTCAGTAAACATTTTGTTTTTCACAGGTTTTCAAAACAGAAATAAACCCCATTATAAACACTGATTTAATTTAATTCCCTTCCATTTTTATGTATATTAAAATAAAAGGGTTTTTGAAGAAAATGTACAGGGAGATTTTTATGCTATGGATAGTATAAAAATGTGTGATATCAGTCTTATATCATTAAGGCTTACTTCAACAGATGTGTGATGCAACTCTATTTATTTGGGTTTAAAAATAATATTTTAATTCCAAGAACAGTTGAAGGGCTATAACTATTGGGATAATGGGCTTTTGGTTTCCTCTTAGATGAAAATAAATATATTTTATTTTCCCAATATTCAGTCTTTAGTTTTACCTCTCTTTCAAATTCTTGGAAGAAAGCAATAAAAGTAGTAAATAAAAGTTTAAAAAATTGGATTTCTTTTCTTGAAATAAGATATTTAACTTTTTTTTGATACATATAAAATAGACTAAGCAGTTACTAAAAATGAAATATTTATTAGTATATCACAATTCTGTGGTGATAATACTCCATAAATATAATGCAGTTCAAATCCTAAGGGATCTAATTTATTTGAAGTAAAGTCTCTTAGGAAAGGGGTATCTGAAAGGTTCAGATGGGACCTTGCTATTTAGATCCTACATATGAGAGAAGAGCCTGTATATAATCATGTTGGTTACTACAGATGATAGGATAGTTCAAAGTCTAGGATATGGAGCTGTATGCCAGGATATATTAGTACCTTGTAGAGAGTCCTTAGAGAATGACCATAACACAAAGAAATAGAGAATTCATGTTAACTATCATCCAGTCCTAGTTATGCTTGACTGTGCCTGTTTCTCTCCTAACCTTCTTACTTTTGCTTTCTAGAGACTGACATAATAGCTGGACTCAGGATAACTTTCCAGTTCTGCATGACTGAGATAAATAATTTCTATCATGAACAAAACTGTTATAAAGCCAAATGAGAGCCATTCTGACCAATGACCTGTCACCTTCTCTCAGCAAAAAGGTACCTGTTAAGGCTGTCCCATCTCAGTCTCATGGTTAAGGCATCAGTAAGATGGGAAATAAGTCTGTATAAAATGCAGATAACTGTGGGTACCCACAGTGAACTTGAAAAGATGACCAACCAAAATTTTCATCTTTGACAAAAGTAAACTTAGGGCAGAGGAGGAGATGGAAAGAAAGACAACTCTAAGTCATGTTTTCATCACCCCGATTCTTAAGAAGTAAGAACCACAGCAAAGTAAAGGTGTTGGTAAGGGTCAGGCACGGTTAGGAAGGGTGCTGCCTCTTTGTGTTATCCTGGCAGGTTTGGGCTATTGTATTTTCCTTTGCTTCTGTGGATCCCTGTACTATGCGGTCCTGCAAAAGGGGTACAAGAGTTTATCCTTTGGCTCTCTGCCTACTTGCAGTCTCTCTCTGAGTATATTTCCAGATAGAGGCTTAGGGCAGGTTTCTGAGATCAGTGCAATGGAAGCTGAGACCTGACCATCCATGTCATAGTAAACCATATTATCTCAAGTATCTCAGTTAAAAGACTTTATAAATCCAGGTAAAATTTCTTACAGGAACACAGTTATACAGTATCATTGAAAAACATAACTGTCTCTGTTAAATGTTTTCTGTTAGGAGTAGGGAATTTGCAAAACATTATTTAGCATAATTTTGTTCCTCTTCCTCACCAAATCTAGACATAAAAAAGCAGATAAAAATACTTCCGTCTCTTGCTACTGTGAGAAGCAATTAGTATCCAATAAACCTTGCCAAACCACAAAGAGAAAATGTTATTTTGGGGTCTGCTGACGAGCAGACAGTGATTGGAGGCAGACAGAACCAAAACTGGCACCTCAAAGCAGTCAAAAAGAAAACAGTTATCTACACCAGCTAAAGACATCTAGGGAGTGCAAGGGGTGGGGAGGGCAATTATCAATCTAGAGCATGGAGGCAAAAATTCACTTTACACCCCCTAATTGGGACTGAGCTGCAAGTCAATAAGATATTTAGGAGAAGAAGATGAATGTCCTGGACTAGAGTCACCTCTCAACCTGGGGAACACTGGTGCTAGTGCTCTCCCAAGCACGAGAAGGTGAATATTCACTAAACATCCATGGTGTTGAAGAGATCACTGGAACCTCTTGCTGTCCCAGTCTGGGAGTATCTTTTACCATTTTTGCCACAGTTGGCAATGAAAATAATTTCTTAGAAGATCAAATTGTTCAGATTGCAACTCAGATAATGTTCATATGACCACGTGAGAGTACTTCACTTGTGCCACATGTTGGAGTCTGCCACAGCAGGATGAAAGATGCAGCTGTGCAACACATCCTGCTGGTCTGCACACCGGACAGTTGCACACAGCAATAGTGACTGACTGCTGCACGCTGAAGTTACATGTTTCTAAAAAGTCCCCACCAGCAAGGGAAGGTATCACTTTGTAAGGAAAAATTAAGACAGCATGTGACAAAGGAGATGTAAACTATTTGTCCTTGCAGAGACTGCCGTTGTTTCCTTTCATCTTGCAGTTTCTCTTAATCTAAACTAAAGGCCTTTCAGATTGCATATGTGACTCTCCTCAGGATTGAAAGGACGTGTGTATGTGGGCTGAAAAGGAAAGGAGACAGCTGAGGTAAGAAAAATGCCAGAGTGTTTAAAAATGTTAAAACCTGGAATGTATTCCCAGGATTTTTTGACACTTCTAGTGAAAGATTCATTAAGATTTTGTTTATATTTATACATGTGTACACATATACATAAACATCTAGGCCATATGCATTGATTAAATAATTACCTAAAAATGTAATTGGCTCCTAGGCCTGCCAGATCAGTTTAAAAAAAAAACAAAACAAAACAAAAACCTCTATCAAAATCACAGCACATAGATCTAAGACAACACCAACAAATTCTCATTTCATTGGGATTTTATTTCATGCTTGTAGGCTTAATATCTCACTGCATGAACAAAAAGTATCACACGGAAAGGGCTTCGGGCTAGCTACTTCCAAAAAGATTCAACCTTCTGAGTACTATCAATATCATCCCTATACCCACATGGTTAGCACTTTCTAATACATTAGCTGAAAACCATTAATAAAGCAACATTTTTCGTCTAGTTCTTAACCATGTGTCGCACTGAAATAAGTTCATGTAAATCTGTGAACTGCACGACAATGATCAAATTAACAGTCATTTCAGGAAAAATACCCCTCAGGCTGAAAAATAATTAGTAGTCTCTCACTCTATCTTTTCCTACTAATAAAAATCATGCTATTATTGTTGACTGTGCTAAAACACCTTCCATGACCCTGAGGTAGCTCAGTGTAAAATATAAGGACTATTCTATTGTGCAGATGCACACATGTTTTATTGAACATTTCTATTTAGTTTCTCATCTGGTAATGGCATTACTTCCATGAGAACCTTTGTCAGAATGATGCAGCACACACGCTCTTGTCTTCCTGTCCAATTCATCTTGTTGAAGAAAACCCCAAATTTTAAAAACTCCATAGACCTTAGGTTTAACTTCTGTACGTAATAATTGCTACATAGTGCAATAGAATGAGGATCCTTTTTTCCCTTTGATGACCACTCAGAACTAAAGTATTCATTTTAACAGGTATATTATTGCATTACAGTATTCAGAATGGCTCAGAAATGCAGCAGACTTTGTGCATATTCTTATCAAAAGTTTGCTCTCAGGATTTTGGTTCAATTTGAAAAACAATTTCCTCTGCCATATTGTCAAAGTCACCTATTTAAGTATTTACCTTATTATTATCTGTGCCTACATTTAATCCTCTAACAGCGTGATTGATGAGCAATACACAAGAGAAAGTTACCAAGATTGTGAACACACAGTGAACAAATTACCCATGGTCATACTCCTGTCCCGCCATAACTTATGCTTAGCTTTCCTATTTGTAAAGGTAGAGGGAAATATTTCACATAAACTGAGTGGCAAAAGTGTGCCCAGCTATAGAGCAATGCCAACTTATTCCCCTATGCAGTAATGGATATGTGGGGCCACAGCCCAGATCTTATTTTTGTTCACTTTAACTGGTCATGGAAACTATATCAACACAGAGATAGGGGTAGAAGTCTTGTCTGAGGTTTAGGTTCATGAATAATATACAAACACTCAGGATTAATTTACAGTAACAAACAAATAACAAGAGCTTTCCAAAATGGCTCCCAAGAGCACTTCCAAGGAAAGTATTCCCACTAATTTGCAGTAATATGAAAGTCAGAATGAGGTTCTTCTGTAAATATATTTCTGAAAATACTTTGTGAGTAAGTGATCAGGAGTGACAGCACATACTGGGGGGGGTAAAAAAAAGTGCTGACAGCCTAGAAATACCTACTGAGGACAGCAGAAAGAGTGTTGCCAGATTTGGTAGGATTTGGAGCTGACCTTTACTTCCTTAGGATGCTGCAGGGTCTGCTCCTTGCCTCTATGTGTGTGTCTGTGTGCAGGTGCATGCATGTGCATGCACACGTGTGCACACATATGAGAATGTATGGCCATGTCCACGTGATTCAGCCCAGCACTGCTATCCTACACAAGGCTGTGGAGCCAGCAGAGCAATTTAATCAGATCCTAATGACTTGTGAAATTTCCTTTTTGAAGGGAATGGGACTAATGCTATGGTCAAAGTTACATGCTGTTGGGAGGACGTGCTAGGCTCAAGCCTGCTGCATCATCAACCTGTGTATGTAAGTACTCTGCTTTCCTCTGTATATGTTGTCCATTATGATCCTAGAAACTTGGATGATCTACCCTGACCTCAGCTTCTGCATCAATAATGAAAGTAATTTTCCTAATTGCCTCTTTGAATTGTCATAATGCAGCAATTTTTGAGGAAAAAAATCAGCTGCTTTGCAAATTCCTATTATTTATGGGAATTCTTAAAGAATACATTAAATCCTCATATTTTAGAGATTTATATTTTTTACAATCATATCTATTTAGTATTGTCTTGTGACAAAGGAGGATAAAAGGACTGCAAATAAGTAACAGGAACTAAATAGATTTTTTAGTATTTCTCTAATGTAACCTTGCATGAGAATCAAATCCTGTCCAAATTACTTTTGTGATGTGTGGATGCCATAAATAACATGATGGAGAAGAGATTGATCTCTTTCTTTCTCCTTTATATGAGGATATGTTTTAATCAGAAAGGCTAATTTATTACCAAAACCACCTTTTCTTCTCACTTGGAGATGAAGCTCTTGGATGAAGAACACACCCAACTATTGACAGGAAACTTTCTGAGGCTACTGCACATGTGGCTTTCAGAAATGACAACATCAAATATTCAGAAGTCCAGGAGAACCCATTTTACTCTACCATACCCTCTCACAGCTTATTAGCATATTGTTTTGATTTTACTTGGCCTAACTTTTCAGAATTGGACCTTCAGAAATACACAAAGCTGACAAAGCTAAGAACACTTCATACTCTGTTCCAGAAATAGGATTGAAAGTAATATTCATCTTTTGAGAATTATCAGAAAACAAATGTTTGTAAACAGAGGGTAAATGGGGAAGGAGTGAGGTCAATTACAACATGAATTCCACAGAATCACAGAATCACAGAATCAACTAGGTTGGAAAGGACCTTGAAGATCATCCAGTCCAACCATTAACCAAACACCGCCAGTTCCCAACTACACCATATCTCTCAGCGCTATGTCGACCCTACTCTTAAACTCCTCCAGGGATGGGGACTCCACCACCTCCCTGGGCAATCCATTCCAATGCCTAATAACCTGTTCTGTAAAGAAATACTTCCTGATATCCAGTCTAAACCTTCCCTGGTGCAACTTGAGGCCATTACCTCTTGTTCTATCACTTGTTCCTTGGTTAAAGAGACTCATCCCCAGCTCTCTGCAACCTCCTTTCAGGTAGTTGTAGAGGGCAATGAGGTCTCCCCTCAGCCTCCTCTTCTCCAGACTAAAAGACTACATCTTCCTAAAATATGAATTTCATGAAAGGAGGGGATCAAATTAATTTCCACATCCATATTTAGACATCTATTCTTCCATAATGGAATAAGAACTGCAATTTCCATGGGTGGCAATGGAAATTCTTATAGTGTTGCCCAACACTTTGAAGGGTGATGCCTTGAGCTGTTGAGCCTACACATTTTCAAGCAGTTGCAGACTAAGGGTTGACATTTACTTAGAAAAGGTGACTCATTGTGTTCTGGCCACAAAAAAGACGACAGGATGGCTTCATGGCTTCTGAATGCCAGTCTTTCAGTCGTTAGCAGAACACTTAAGAATTAAAAGAAAGTCTGCAATATTGTACTGCTATTCCTTTTTTTTTTTTTTCTTCATTGCTTACATACTGTACTTTGTCTCATTTCTTATGAACTTGAAATGCTTGCTCTAAGTGCTCTTTTTAACTTTGTGTGAGTTTCGCACAAAAGGACTGGACCCACTAGTTAGGTTCTTCAGGGAAAACTAGTGACAACAGATTAATGGAGATGTTGCAAGGAAGGAAGCTCTGCTCAGCCCCTAATTTTGAGGGAAGTCCAGCTGGACCTGACTATTCCAAGTAGCCACTGAGCCTGGTTTTGAATAAAACAGAAGACATTAGCTGCAGTTAGTTTTTCTAGCCTCCAGAGCTCGCTCAATTGAAGTACATATACACAAAATCTTCTTGCTCTGATAAACAGAGATCTCATGCAAGTGTGGACTCAACAAGTATTGTTAATCAATGCAGTTTCTCTGCAGTCAGTGAAGCTATGCCAATTTGCACTGGAATTCTGCTTCATGTTTAGATGTTCCTTATTGGTGACTGATCTCTAAACTGAAGGACTAATCTATCTTGCCGATGCTTCACATTTATACTTTGCTATATCACAGAAGTCTGGTTTTTTTAATCAGCCAAATGTTAGGATGCACTTCAGATATCCTCCAGAACAACAGCTGCATTTTGTCTTTGATTTACCACAGTCTCCAGCAAATAATTAAGGTCAATTGCTAGGGGATAAGGAGAGACCCAACTTATAAAATGTTAATTACAAAGGAAATATTAGTGAAATTCTGTTCTATCTGCATGTTGGATATCTCTGAACTTCGACCTATATTTCTCTGTGTAGAATGGGATTTTCACTTGGTTGTCATATGGAGGAAAGGAGATGTTGCAAATGAAAATGTAACACAAGGATGGAAGAGAAAAGGTGAAACAGCTAGCACTGTTCAGCTAACAGGCCACCTGCAAAAGTTGGATCTGCTCTCACCATGCAGGGAGGACTCATAATGACCAGCACTGACATAGCAGATAAACTGACATCAGTACTGATCTTTCAAAATGACAGGAGAAACTTTTTCAGTTTAAAATAACATTTCCAGCACCAAACATGCAGCAGGTTTCTTTCAATATCAACAGTGCAAAGAAGGCCCTTTGATACATTTCTTACTTTGACTATGTTGGACAAATATCTTGGACTTAGAGCCCTTTGAAAATAAAGGCAAGAAGAAAATGAATATATCATCCGAAGGGAGAAATTAACAGATTATCTTTCATGCTAAGAAAATTATGATATTTGAGACCTGCTTTCTACTCAGTCATAGATAATATTTTAGACCTAACAGACAATAGTGAGGCAAGATATGTGTTGCTGAACTCACCTCTTATTCTGTAGTCACTTGAACTTTTGTAACAGCTTTAGAAGATTTAATAACTTCTGATTTATTAGTTTCTCCTGTTGAGAGCAATGGGACTAACTGTAGAGTTAGCAACTTTCAAGAAATCCAAGTTGGATCACTACCAACAAGTACGGCCCTGTAATAGTACACTGAATTGATACTCCCACAAAGCAGCTCATTCATTTTCACAACAGCTTGATGGATGCTGTTTTTTTGATTAAGTAGGAGAGTGTGAAGAACACTGCCTACGACAATGCTGTTGGGACAGACCTCAGAAGTTAATACTCATAAGAGTGGGGAGTTTATTTCAATAGTTGGGTCCCATTTCTCTGGTCAAACCAATCACCTAAGAGTTTGAAATTATGCTGATTTTTCTCTTTTCCTGATGTCCTGTCTAGACATTTTGATTTGAAGAGCTCATTACAGAGCTGTTTTACAGGAAGCCACAGATACTACGCATACAGTGTGCTGACTTGTGCCGACAGACAATGATTAAAAGAGAAGAAATGGGGAAATGGTGGTTTTGAAACGAGATCACTGGGCAGAAGGAAGACAAGCCTAACAAACACTATATGTCAGTAAGGACCTAGAACCTAAAATGTAAGGAATTATTTTTAGGACAAGGGAACTAAAAGAATGGAATGAATTGGGGATAAGAGTTTCTCAGCATCATTCACTGATCAGAGAAAAGACTGAGCAATCACAAACTTCTGATACAAAAAATTCCTACTTAAGCAACCCAGCAAACAGAAGAATTCAAGACCAAATAAACAAAACGATGGTATTTCTTAATGACTTGTTCTTTACCTTTTTTTTTTTTTTTTTTAAAATAAGATTCAATCATCTCTACCTCACAGCCAAGACCTTCAGCTCATATTCACAGTCTATTGTGTCTACATATTTTTATTGACCTTACAGGGATCCAGCAACTGATATCTTTTGTCTGAATTCTCTGTTGTTTTCTTGCATGTAGGTGCCATAATGGTTGCAATACCTGACTTAATCATAGTTGGATATTTCACTATACATCCTAGCACCTACATCTTTCTGCAAAACCTGGTATGCATAAGCTCTGTCAATTCAAACAGCTAACAAATGTTCCTCATTTAGTTAAACCTTTCCCCTAACTCTCATTGTAACATGAGAACTTCTGTGTACTCCCATAGCTGAATAAAGAATTTACTTATGAAGTAAAATATACACTGACGTCTTAAACACAGCAATAAACGCTCAAGAGAAAGAGTCAGTTTCAGTGGAAAGTAACATACATTGAAGCGACTTGTATCAGCCACAACATGGTCAAACATTTATTATGGGGAATTAATTGACAAGGAGAACAATAGCAACTAACAATGTGAGCAGAGATGAAGCTCTCTCTGTAGCTTCTGGTATGGCCCCTTTAGGGGTTTATCTGAGGGTAGCTGCTAAAAGGTCACAGGCATCATCTAATGTCTAGGGTCTCTTTTGAATTTATACCCCCTCCCCTCAAGGAAAATATTACGCTCCAAGAAGTGGTTAAAAATATCAAAACAAAACACAAGGACTTGCAAATGTAGTAAGTTTTACAATTACCAGTGCTACTATAACTGAGGATTTATTTTTATGTACCATGCTTGCTAAACACAAGCAATTCTCTTATACAGTCCACAAATGTATATATATAAATCTTAGCATTATTATGAAGCTAATTTTAGAAAACTGTGTTGTTAACAATTCTTTTAACAGCTCTATATGAAAACAGAAGGACAATGCAAGTGCTGATCTCAGGTGGACCAGAATGATTTTAATTTCAAGTTATTTTACTTAATTTACTTGAAGTACTGCAAACTAGGTAGTCTGTAATTTTTTTAATGATGTTGACATATTTTTTTGGTCTAGTCACCATGAAAAAACACTGAATTAAGATGATTCAGAAACTGAATTGACGTTATTTGCCTCTTTAATTCATCTGTCATATGAAGCCATTTATGTATATCCCATCCCCACTCATTAAAGATATAAATTTCTGTTTTATGATCCACTTTTTCACTGCAAAATGCACAAAAGTAATTCAATCAAATTGAAACAATTATAGAAAAACAATATTCAATAACCGAGGTGCCAAAAAGTTTTACTGTACCCTAAGGATGCAAAAATTTGCCTAAGCAGCAGTAATATTATTCCACATGTTACATTTATTCCTGCAAGCTAGCCAAGCTCAAATTAATTGTACTGACTAAACTTTTCTTCTTGGAGAAAATTAAAGATATGCTGTTGTCAACACTTGAGCACAACCTTGCCGACACTTAAACGCAGAGAAGGGTGTGACATCCTGCCCTGGCTGCCTTGCGCTAATTAATCACTCTGGTATTTAGGACCATTCAAGCAGACAAATTAATGGAGAATAATTAGTGTATCTTTGTTCCAGCTCAGCTTTGCACACCAGACACTCTGAGGGAGAGAAGGGAGTATGTAGAAAGTGAGCCATTAGCATGCACAGAGTTTCGTTTCTGTTCAGCAAGTTCTGCAGAGATTAAGAGAAAAGCCAAATTAGCAGTCGTGTGACTGGGGTTAGGACATCTCTCAGTAAAGAAAGCACTCTGTTTGGGTATCAGCTTTCAGAAGCAAGTTGTTAATCCAGATGTTACCTTTCATAAAGAACAAAACACAATTAAAAACCTCCTCCTCCTCCTCTCACATGTACACACAAAAGAGAAGCGAGGAATTGTTCGTTTGCATTACAAAGATTTATCTGCAATTTGGCTACTGGTGCATACCAACAAGAAATTTCTAAATCTTCAGCTTTACTTTCCAGATAATTTTTGGTCATTGTTAACTTTCACTGGGAGCACAAGGGAGAATATGACAAAGAACATACACCGTGTGGTTATTGCAGTCAAGAACAACACTTAAGGTTATTTTATGTGATTGCTTTGCACGGTGAATACAAAACTCCATGAGTCCTTCAGAAATAGCAAATAGTGTCAGTTTTAAACTAATTGCAAAATTAAAATCAAATAAAATCATGCAGTAGCCTAAAGTATGAAAAAATAGTGATAATTATCAAAGAGACAATGTTGAAGTCCTTGACACAGAGATATTTTATAACGAAAAATGTATTTTACACATTCCATAAAACATTTTCTGGTTTTCTTCTATAAAAATCTTTTGTGCCAAATTCTTCTGTTACTTGTTCTCACATGATAAGGTCTATAAGAATTTGACTCCTGTCAAGAAGGAGATGATCATTGCTAATTCACTTTGACATCATCACAAGCTTAATGTGATGAGTACTACTTGGTGGGACTGGACCCAAAATGAGTGCACTGGCAATTTCTGTGGCAGTTCAAGCATTATTCTAGACAGCATCATCAGTATCCAGTCTCTCTGATAGGTGCCAAAGTCTAAGAATATGTAACTCATTGCAAGACCAGAACATAAAACGTCTCCATTTTGAACAACACCATGTTTAGGAAGATTTGGTATAAAAACTTGCTGCTTAGGGCTGGCTGTTTGTAGTGAACAGAGCTTAGAGAAAAAAATGCACCATGGCTCACAAAGCACAGTGTCTCAAGGGGGTGGGGGTGGGTGAAAAGGGTCAAGGAAAAAAGAGCAAAAAAGACCACACAGTGAGAAAAGCTGAGCACACTCAGAAGCTGTATCAATCCTAATCAATCCCATAAATTTATGGGGTTTTTGTAAGAACACAATAATGAGCAGACTATAAAACTGTGCTAAGTGCACTTTATTTTTGTGCAGCATGAACAAGAGGGCAAGAGGAGGGGGAAGGAATCCCACTCGGGATTTGGCATGATATGGCATGCTGTTTTAACACAACACTATGAGGCTTCATAAAAATGTGATATTTCTGTTCACAGTGTCCTAGGTTTGTTGGTCAAGGCAGAACACAGCTACTGAAGGATGACCCCTCACAGTTCCTCACCATGGGGAAGAACAGAGCACCTCTCCACTGCTTCCTACAAGACCAAGTTACTGTGCACAGTAAAACCAGATGCCATTAGAAATGCTGCCATCCCGGGAGTGGGTTTCCTCGATCTTTGAAGGTGCATAATCCTCATTAAAGGAAAACCCAGAGCGTAGGAGGGGCAGCGCTGACATCAAGGCACCTGGCCATGACTAAAAGAGCTGGTCCCATATGCGGCTGCTGCTGAGCAGCAGAATGTAATTTAGTCGCACCAGCAGGAGCAGAGGTCAATGATTTTATATTAATGGGGATCACGACAGTTCTAAGCTGTGGCGTGCTTTGAAATAAGTGTTGTACAAGGCAGCAAAGAGAGCTCAGCAGAGGAAATGAGCTGTGTCACTGTCTCCTCATGCCTCGAAGCAAACACTGAAATGTTTAAAGTTGCTATAGACTTAAAGCCATAATATTTTACAAACAACAATTACCTGTTTTAATCCAAAAGCTAAATAGCTTGTGAATTATTACATCTTCTGACACAATTTGAATAAAAATAAAAAATTAAAGGTGTGTGGCTTTTAGACTGCAATCTAAACAGAGGCAGAAGTGGAGGAAATGTGATAAATCCTTAAAAAAATTCAAATATGATTTGTAATTAATCATTTGCATGCAAGGATTATGATCACATGGCGTTAAATCACAATGCATCAGTGAACAATCCATGTCAATATTACCTAATAAAATCACAGATTCAACCACGCAAAAGGGTCCAAGTTTTGATTAAAAGATCCTCTGGTGTTTTAATATGTACACTTCAGACCTTGAACTAAATTCACATTTAATCAAGCTTCTTTGTGGAGATGTAATGTGAGCTCTTCTGTGGCTTTTTGGAGGATTTAAATCTGGCCTTTCATGTAAGTGCATGACACAGCAATCCTTTACATGGATCGATACCTAACTCAAGGGATACCTGAGGTCCTTAATGAGGTTTTTGGGGTAGGGGTTATTATTATTGTTGTTATTGTATTCCATTGGCACCAACAGTGTGCTAGGTGCTGTACAGATGTGTGGTGGAGACAGTCTTTTCCACAGAGATTTCCTTCTGAGGTGATATCTGCATGAGCCAGAATAAAAATAATAATATTGCACCCTTCTCTACTAATTCACAGCAAAATTCAAATTGCTCTTCTCTTGGTATTGGTCTTAAAGCCTTTTGGTATTACAAAAGATAGCAGAATCTGGAATTAGAGCCACAGCCTTGTAGATCATTACTTTGTGGTGTAAGAAGGCACAAAGCACAGCAATGGTTGAAATGCAAGCAAGGGAGAATGACCGTGACGAAGATGGGTGATGCAAGACACTGACTCAGCAGTGAGGATTGTGAAGGATCTCAAAAGCAATGAGGAGCTGTTTATATTTTACTGAAGGGTGGAAAAAGGGATAAATGGCATGGCTGGAGTGATAACCCAAGAAGAATTGAGAAGCTGTATTTTGAAGTGACAAGATCTGGGAAAAAAAATTTATGGAGATCCACAAAGGGGAATGCTTCAACCACTGCTGTAAAAAAAGTTGGACACAACATTAAGTAATAAAATGTTAAACCTTAGAATTGAGAATTAAGAAGGAAACAGTGAGAAGTGTGGAGCAGGGGGTGGATTAACAGTTACAGATTCATCTAAAAGTACAAAACACACTGATCTGAAAGGAGGTTGTGTTGGTAACAAAGGGACATAGAAAAAGATTTTAAGAAAAATACGTTTTGACCATATTTAATTGTTCTGATGGAGGCATGTAAGGCAGAAATAGTTCAAGGGCAAATGAAGACTTGTATGCAAGGATTAAAGCATGATGCTAAACCACAATGAATAGATAACAACAGCTAGAAATGAATGAAGAGTGCCCTATATAACTAAACAGAATATAGAAAGATATATCAGAGGAACAGGTAGGGAACTCCTCACAGAATCACACAGAATCACAGAATCATCTAGGTTGGAAAAGACCTTGTAGATCATCTAGTCCAACCATTAACCTAACACTGACCGTTCTCAACTACACCATATCCCTAAGCGCTATGTCAACCCGACTCTTAAACACCTCCAGGGATGGGGACTCCACCACCTCCCTGGGCAGCCCATTCCAATGCCTAACAACCCGTTCTGTAAAGAAATACTTCTTAATATCTAGTCTAAACCTTCCCTGGTGCAACGTGAGGCCATTACCTCTTCTCCTATTGCTTGTTCCTTGGTTAAAGAGACTCATCCCCAGCTCTCTGCAACCTCCTTTCAGGTAGTTGTAGAGGGCGATGAGGTCTCCCCTCAGCCTCGTCTTCTCCAGACTAAACAACCCCAGTTCCCTCAGCCAGTCTTCATAAGACATGTGCTCCAGACCCTTCACCAGCTTTGTTGTCCTTCTTTGGACACGCTCGAGTAATTCAATGTCCTTTTTGTAGTGAGGGGCCCAAAACTGAACACAGTAATCCAGGTGTGGCCTCTGGAGACAAGAAAACTCCCTGCAGTCCCAGGGTACTAGCCAGAAGGGCTCAGCACCTGATCTGGTGGAAGCAGAGCAAAGCTGCAGCTGGGAGACATGCACAGAGTGCCCTGGACTCAGGGAGAATCAGCCTGACCAAGCACTGTGAAACAGCCTTGTCCTATAGCTGTACCTGAGTGTGGACACCTCTGCTTTCCTATCAAAATCACAGATGCTTTCACTGTCATGATTTCTGAGCATTAATAATTTCATGCAAAGTGATTCATGTACAATATCAGCAGACACACACACAATGATTTGTGTATCAGCAGCGATATGCAAACATTACATATTATTTCCCCATTTATTTTGATACAAACCAAATATACAAGCCATCCCTGGGACAACTTGTTTGCCTATGTTTCCATTCAAAACTATTGCCTGAAACAGACTTTGCAAGAGTCCAGTGATCCCAAAGGTAGCTGCCCAGGACAAAATATAATAATAAAAAATGATTACAAAAAAAGAAAAAGAAAAAAAAAGGATAATGAATTTAAATATTTAAATAGAGTAATTATTTCAAAAAATGATCAAAAATTGTGTCCTTTGTTATTGGTTTTCAATCACTATCAAAGGTACAACACTGAGGGCACCATGCAGTCAAGTTAATGCTGACCAGCTGACTGGCGAGACCTTTGCATTGTAGAAGGAAAAGTCTATTATGACTCAGGTACCTCCTTGATTAGGGATAACTGAGCAGCTTTCTTCTCTGGATGCAGTATCTCTTGGCTCTCTCTGACTCCTATGACACAAGGGCATAGCAGCAAGAGCTGAACTGGATGCTGGGTGAGCTCAACAGCTGGCTTCTCAGTCATACCTGGGAGAACCGCTGGCACAAAATCAAGATCCTTCTGGTCCCTGGTCTTGGGAAACAGCTCCTTTGCCTGCCTCTCACTACATGAAGAAACACTGCAGAGGGCCATAGACTGGTAGCCTCTGGCTGAGCAGACAGGAAGAGGATGGAGGCAGAAGGAGCCCATGAGATGGAGAGCACTGTTTGAGTAGGCTTTGCATCATTCCCAGCCCAAAAGCAGGGCTGTAAGAACTCTGTCTCCATCCCCTAGCAGGGATCTTACAGGCATTAAGATTTCGTTCTCAGAGAGAAGTCCTGCAGGAAGCTGAGGATTGATCTGAGACACAGAACTTGGCTGCCACTAGATTTCACGGCTAACCCTTTTAAGCAGATTTTAAAATGAGTGTAGTATGAGCCTAATATAGGTGTTCATTAACTAATAATAAATTGTAATGGAACATCATTGACATCTATATGAGTACTAATCGGATTGATGATCACAGCCATTACAATGAACACCAAATGGATTCATGATAACGACACACTAGCTCCAGAGTACATATGTTATGCTGAGAATCACTTATGCAGAAAATCCCAAGAAATAACACAGTAATTCACCTCTCTTTTCCCTTGACCTACAGCTGGCGTGCGTCTCTTCTCCCACCTCCTGGACTACCATCTGACTTGGGAAGTGATCTGATGCCCTGTGGAAAGGGCTACCAGTAGAAAGACTCCAGCTGACTTCCATCACATTGGATGAGAGACTAGTGAAGGAAGTATACAAGGAAAAAGGTATTAAAGAACCATAGAAAGTATAAATAGCTTATTTCAGTGGCCGTTGTCCAACGTGTGCAACGTGTAATAAAGGAAATTTTTTGAAGTGCGATTGTTTAATGGTTTCATGACAAGGAATACTTTTAGAGATTCAGAGGAATGTTTGGTTTGACATTTGTTTGTAATTTCATAACTTCTGAATGTCATGTATTTTAATCTCTTTGTTCTTTAAGTTAATTTTGCACATATATTTTACTTAAAATTATGTTACAGGTGTATGGAAGCCAAATTTACTACCTCAGACACAAAATTAACCTGTTCAGCTTCTCAAATTGCAAACTACAGAAAATATAATGTAAAATGATTTGAATATAATACCAAGTTAATAACGTAAAAATTGGTGTTTCTTCTCTCTGTTTTTAAACAACATGCTTTCTCCATTTCTGCGTGGCTAGTTGATAGGAGGGAATATTTTCTCCACTAATGAACAGATTTACCATCTTATTTTTACTATGAGTCGTAGTACTACACATATTGCAGAGAACATACAGAAGGCCTAGTCACAGATTAGGACTGCACTGGCAAGGCATTGTAGAAACAGAAGAATGATGCCCTCTGTCCTGAAGAATATTTTTTGACAGCTGCCTACGAGTTCATTTAAATGAATGAGAACAGCCGTCCAAGTAACTTGTGCTGCTTTTAAAAATTTCAAACAGAATTTGCTAACACACATTCTAAGTGAGCTTTTTTGTAAAATGAATATCATTATAATCCATTAATGACTGAGGGTGGGATCAGGTTCACCCAGGTTAGGCACTTAACTTGAATCTAATTTTAAAGTGCCCAGTGTACCAATCCTCATTAGTAAGTGCCTAAATTCCCCTATGCAGTCAGTGGGAAGAAGTAGGTGGTTTTTTTCTTCTTACTTAAATGAGTCAAGGCCACAAATAATGATTTGCCACAAAAAGATGAGAGGGAGAGGAGAGGAGAGGAGAGGAGAGGAGAGGAGAGGAGAGGAGAGGAGAGGAGAGGAGAGGAGAGGAGAGGAGAGGAGAGGAGAGGAGAGGAGAGGAGAGGAGAGGAGAGGAGAGGAGAGGAGAGGAGAGGAGAGGAGAGGAGAGGAGAGGAGAGGAGAGGAGAGGAGAGGAGAGGAGAGGAGAGGAGAGGAGAGGAGAGGAGAGGAGAGGAGAGGAGAGGAGAGGAGAGGAGAGGTCAATATCCTAGTTCCATGTGATAGCAGGGAATATGATAGATGTTAATGTACAGATAATCCCAGTGAGTTAATTGCTTCTGCATGATAAGGAAAGGCTAAAAAGGAAACCCAGGTGGTTCCTGTCAATCTGACCTAGAAGTCAGAAGTATGAATTCACATCTCAAATTTTTGATCAGGCTAGTTCTGAGCATATAGATATGACACAAGGTGTCAATACTAAAGAAAAAGACAGGGTCTACTTCAGCTAACTAAACCAAATTTTTCTTCTTAAGGAAATATTTCCTTATTTTTCGGGACACCTGCTGAAGCTTAAAGCATGGAATTAAAATATTGCAACAAATAGCAATCTGAAGTCTTTTCAACCATCATTGTGATATCAACAAAGTCTTAAGCCGGGGTTTATAATCTCATTCTACTTTCCACACCAGATTCTTTTCACAACCAGCTCATAATAACTAGATTTTGTACTCTTACAGTCCTTCAAGATAGAAAGCTTATCCCTCCCAGATATTTACTGGTAGAGGAGTCACCATTTCTATCTCAGCTTACTAGAGGAAAATAATGAATGTGAAAAAAACCAAACCAAACCATCAGGACCAAAGATGATAAATCCATAATTTCCAGCATTAGAAGCATTGAGCAGTACATGCTGAAGGAGGCCTTGGGAGGTCACCTAGTCCACTGCACTCCTCAAAGCATAGTCAACACTGAACATAGACCAGGATGGTCAATACTTTGTTTCTTTGGGTCTTGAAAAGCTTCAAGGGCAGAGATTGCACAACTTCTCTAGGGAGCATGTTCCACTGCTCAATCATCCTCATGACAAGAGAAATTCCATATATCCACACAAAACTTCCCTCACTTAAAACGTCCCTCCCAGCATGTCAGTCCACAGCATGTAGCACTGCAGGCAGTTCTACCATCCCAGATGTGCCCTTGTTGAATTCATAAGTTTACCACCAGCCTATTCAAAGGCTCCTTCCCCTTGAGCAGATCAACTTGTACCTGTTTACTTCTGTCTGCAGGCTTGATAAGAGTGCATAGTCTGTCATTCCGTCTCCAGGTCATTGATAAAGACATTAAACAAGACAGGTCCTGGGTCAGACCCCTGAGGAACTCCACCTGTGCAATGGGAGCCCAGCGGTACAGACTGTTTTTCATACACCCCAGAGTTTATCCATCTATATCAGAATGTCCCAATGTCGATACAAGGATGCTGTGGGATACTGTGATGAAAGCTTTGGTAAAGAGAAGATAGATGATACCCACTACTCTTCTGCCATCCACAGACCTAATCATTTCATTTTAGAAGGCAATCAGGGAGAAAATTTACTCTTTGTAAATCCATGCAGACTATTCTCAGTCACCACCTTCTCCTCCGTGGGCCTAGAAAAGTCTTAAAAGAGATCTTGATCCATGATTTTTCCAGGGGTCAAAATGAGGCTGATCAGTTGGTGGTAAACATCAGAAAAACCAAACTCTTCCATACTTCTCTTCTCAGGAATTAAAAAAAATTAAAATCACAGAAATCAAGGAAATGGAGCAGTACACAAGCTGCATTCTTAAAAACAGCGTGAAAGTACCCTGTTTCATAGCTCTAGGCTATTAAACCAACTCCTCTCACTCAGGAAAGTTTCATTAAAAATTATAACCATATTTGTTTATACTTCAGCTTATTTAACATGCCCACGTAAAATACACAACCTCCTACGCAAAGCATTCAAACTGAATACTATGAACTTGATTGTCATCTATGGTCAAGATGTTTTCTTACACATGCTAACACTGACAAAGGGCTTTAAAAGGGATATCAATTTTAGTGTCATGGAAGGCCTATTTACTTTAACGGGGTCTTCTCAGGAAGTCCTAAAATAATAAGATAATGCTACAATTTGTTTTTATTTCAATATGTTCACAGTTTTTGTAGCATTATATTTCCGTCATGTTAGTGTGTAAGCTCACAGCATTAGGATTCCATCTCAAGATCTGGTGTTCAACAATATTTTTGTTTGTGTTACTAATTCTATTGTCACAATGGAAAATGCAGTAGTGACATTAGCTTAAACACTTAGAAAATTAGTTTTCATTCATCTTAGCAAGTACACCTTAGAGTATTAGAAGCAGGGAAAACACAAAGCATGAAATGTTCTACTGCGGTAATCTATGTCACAGATTTTATAGAATTATTTAATAACAGTTAGTGTTGACAGCATCTTTGTAGAATTCTGCTGCCTAAAAGAAATTTTAAAAATCAGCAAAAAAACTAGTGTATTTTAATCATGTATATTTTTTATAAAATAACAACATACATCTACCTTTTTTAAAAAACAATGTCTAAGTATTGCAGTTTTGTGTGTCTCATTCTAACTTCCTGCATAAACAGCTTCCTGATTTTTTTTTTTCATGGCATGATTAAGTTTATGAGCATTAAATGTATTTTATGGCCTTTAAGGTGGTGGTTATGATAAAGATTTTGTTTCTTTGTGGAATCAAAGTGTAGAAAAACTCATGAAAGATCCTTACAACAACCTTAATTCTGGCCCTTCAGTATCAACTAAAACAGTAATATGTCACAGTATATAAAGTCTTCTATTCAGAAAGACTTAAAGTGGTACTGCTGAATACAGCTTTGAGGAGGCCTGCAATAGCCTGAATTTTCTTCTCTCTCTGTGCGAGAGAGTACTGTCTTACAAGTCCTCATCATGTACCCTCGGGTTTATTTCCTGATTCACTTGTCTCAAGTAAATTAGTATGGGGTAATTTGCATTTCCTTCATTCTATAAAAGAAGCAACTGCAAAAGTCTCTACTTAGAAGTCACGTCTGCATGACCAGTTCAGCCTGTTATGCTTACCTGACCCTAGTACTGACCTCATGCAGCCTAATGGGCACTAATGCTGCAGCCCAGTGGTCATGAGGCAGAGCACTGGGGGTCACAGCTAATCCCAAAGAGACCATAGGTGCAGACCAGTGCTTAGTCATTTGTCATCACCTCCCACCTCAGACGTAGTACCTGACTGGGAAAGCTTTTAATCAATTTTAATGTAGACTCAGAAGGTGAGTTTTAACCAGCCTTGATGATTTCATTTTTGTTTTAAAGTTATGGAACATAAGACATTTTTTTCCCTAGTTTTTACACATGCTAGAAACTATACAGGCAGGCCAAATGAGTACTGATGCACCAATGCGTGGCTGAGTCCACAGTACACTTAAATATTAGCTTCCATCTTGAAACACCAGACCTGAAATGTCACACTTTTTTAGTGATCAGTGGGAATCTCAGCATGGAATTTCATACTTAAAACATCACTTAAGTCACTTGACACTGACCGAATGTGTCCCCATTAAAATGACATTTCACAAATATTGCCCGATTAAGCAGTAGCAGCAGCTATTTGTTGCTGAAAAGATAAATCAGTTTCCTGGGAAAAGTGCCAGTAGATAGCTTGTATACTCTACTTACACACTGGATTCTTGATAGATTTGGTGAAGATGTCTTCATGTTAGTATAATAAAAGCCTATTATCAGTTCAACAGCTGAAAACTGTTTTCATTCATCAAGAAAATAGCAGGTTCGACACTAGTTGCCTTTTTAAGTGAAAGATTGGACATATGCTATGAAAAAATTTCTTGCCATTGCAGAGAAGAATAGCACACTCAAACACATTTTTAAATTTAATTCCACTTCTCAATTCGGTTGTCAACCTCTTTGCAGTAAATTACATGGTTACTATTAAAAAGCACACTTTGACTTGTTCCCAAAGTGATTTTTTAAAAAGTTTGAGCAAAATTCCTTCAGCCATTTTGGATTTATGAGAAGATTAAAAAGTAATCCTCGTTCCCTCAACTTCTCTGAACAACATAGTAAAAAAAAAAAAATCTAGTTGTGGCTTTTTTTCTCTCCCCATGGGGATATTTCAAAAGCAGCTGAACTGCCAAATTTCAAGCTTCTATTATTGTTACTTAATATTAATATTCCTTTCCTACCTAAGGCTAAGTGCCCAATTTGATGAGACACCAAAAAAACACATTACATGTCAGTCCCTTCTTTGAAAAAACATGATGTAACAGGTAAGAAGAATTAAGAAGAGTGAATGATTATAATAAGGGTTGTGACACAGGGGAGGACAAGGAAACATTAGCAACAGGTTCTAGTATCACAGGCATTACTCAGGGCTTGCTCAGAGAAATACACAACAAATAAAAAGTTCCTTGCTAAATTTAAAAATTAAATAGAATAAAGGTATCAGACATTTTTCTCTTGAAAAAAAAAAAAACCAAAACAAAACAAAACCAAAAACACAGAAATAAAACTTCTTCCTAATGATTCTGCTGCATAATTTCCTCTATCAGTTAAGTATGAGAACGATGAATAACTATACACTTTCTATTTTAATTCCTGGAAAGGACGAAGGAGATGAAAGAGATAAGAGACACCTGGAATAACTCAATCCTAAAAGGTAATGGAAAAGGAGAAAGAGTCATTATTAGTTGGGATATCTCATGGAAACTCTCAGGTGTGTTTCCAAGAAGGATATGAGCTACAGAGCCTCCAGACTTTAAGAGCTTTTATTTACTGCACTGGTTCTCCACCAGCAAGTGCTCGCTACCTACAGGCCCTCTGGAAGTACTGGGCTTGAGCATCAGTATTTACATTTTTGACTCTTGCACAGACCAATAAAACTCTGCGTCTAAGAAAAGATGTTTCTTAAATGAGGAGGGAGAGGTTAAACCTCTTTTTCTGGAGTAATTCTAGGCTCATGAAAGAATTTAACAATTAAACGCTGAAGCCTTGGAATTTTAAAAAAATTTTTAAATGAGCAAATCTCCATCAAAATGGAGAATATGACCTTAAGCATATTTGAAGTCCCATTTAAACAAGCTGTGATGTATATTTTGGCCTCTTACCCCATCTTTCAAAAAGAAAGCGACAGCTCTTGCTGATGCAGGGAGCCAGAGGCAGTGAGACAGCTTTGCTCCACAAATTTTAGTAAAGGTTTTTCTTTAGCAGTGAGAATCAGGTGCAAGTTAACATACACAGAATGTTCTTCCTCAGCTATGATTTGTGTAAGCCATTTAGGGATAGGAGTAAAAAATGTGATAGCAGCTATACATTACAAAATTGTCTGTGTTGATTAAAGTACACATTGATTGTTCCAGCCTACAGAGTCTTTTAACAAGGAGAATAAAACTATTTTTAACAGTTTAAGAAGTGTGTCTGTGGTCAGAGTGTCACGTTACTTTCAGATATGATACTGTAATTTTTTCCTCACTATAAATAGTGTTCTTATTTCATGACGGGCAATGTAGACTACAATCCATCATCCTTAAGGATCGATCACTTATATTCACACCTTCTACTCACACCCTTTAAAACATGTAGAGCAAGGATGAGAAACCTGTGACAGAGGTTAGACAGAGCCTGCTCTTTCATCCCATAGGGCCCACAGCTGCAACGTTTTGTTGATTTGGGGATGCTGTCACTGACTAACGCTAAGGCATGTGATTGAGTTGTAGATGATTGCATGGCAGATGAGGACACAGAGCAGGACCAAACCAAAACAAGGACCAAATGCCATCCATAGTGACCGTATTGCTCTAAAGTGTGGCTTGGCGATCCCCGAGCACTAGATACATCCTTTAGTTTTATAAGTGAACATTTTGGCCATGTTTTGGATGGAGCAATGATGAGGTCTGATATGTGGGATCTACAGTAAAGGCTCTCTATTCTCCCTTCCTATGCTAGAGAAATCACTACATTGCCTGCTGCTGTCTCAGGACTGCTGACATAACCATAAAGTGATGGCAAGTCCAACACTACATACATTTCAGGCAGAAGGAAAAGGAGGCAGAGGGAAGCCTTGCCTGGCTCCTTGGGCAATGCCTACAGTGGTCCAGGAGGCATCATTTCTGCAATCTGTTAAAAATCAGGGAGAAGTCAGGCAGGTTCCACACCAAACAGCTCCATACACTTTAAGACTACAGTTTCTAGCTAAGTCAATAGAAGCAAGATGAATTGAGAGTGAATGTGCCAAGTTTTTTAACTGATATAATTAAATCAGTTTTAAAATGTGTCTTTACTTACACTGATGCGTTCAGATCAGATCTTGGCCATCTTCTCCCCCTCACATACTTTCAGCCTGAATTCTCCTTGCCAAAGGGGCAATATGATCAAATCTGCATATTCTAATTTTTCAGAGCTCATAATCTGAAAGTCTTTGAGAGTTGGTAGTATTTAGTTGCCCAAGTATCTAAGCTAGTTTAACAGTGTTGAATCTAGGCCAAATAAGTGCTTTTAAGTTTTCCCCTTAAGCTCTTTGGGCTTCAGTTTTCCCACTTCTGAAATCAGAGTTTTGAAATCAAGATTTATGGTGGGAGAAAAATATCAGCTGCCTCTCACACAGAGATCTTTTCTGCTCTCACTAAACTGCCATGAATCTTAATTCTGAGCAAGAGGTTTTGAGATCCTCACAGCTGAGGATCACTGTTTTAGCACCTTCTGCAAGCTGAAGGGAAAAAAAACCACCCTCAGTACTGTCATTTTAAACCAGCCTATAACATTTCCCTAAGAAGTTATTTGGGATGTAAAATTGTATCACACCAAACTACATCAGTCATCTTTCCGTGAAAGACAAGAAAAATTTACTATTTAAAGTATAAGTATTAATGTTTTCACCAGCAGAGATCTTTGCCTATAATTTTATGAATGAACTGTTAAATAATTAAGGAACAAACAAAATCTCAAATATTACATGCTGGACTAGCTCCATCCTCCACTTCCCAGCCCTGTGACTTTTCCAAGTGTTTTTATCAGACATATTTGTTCTACAAAAATGAAATGTAGCTCTGCCTTAAAATGCATCCACAAGACACACGTGAGAGTCAGATCTCAGCTGGGATCTAAATTTTCCAGACCGGTTTTACCACATCAATATGAAACACACCATTTTTTTGTTTTAACATTCTGCATATTCAATTTATTCAGCTTGCTTAGAACCCTCACTCTCCCCTGACGTCCTGGATTTGAGAAATAATCACTTTGTGAGCTTGCAGCACACAGTTTTTTCTCATTTAAAACATACACAAGAAGAGAAAGCTCAAATTTAAAAAATAAAAACAAAGGGAAAGCAGGGGGAGAAGTGAAGATGTTTCTGCAGGATACTCCCTGAGCTGCAAATATTTATTCTTGGCATAGCATACACACACACACGGAGCAACTGACTCCTACCTGGCTTCATCAAAACCCTGTGTACATACACCCAAGGTGACTTGGGGGAGAACCCAGACTGGGGGCACCCAGAAGCAGGAACACACTGAGATGCTGCTGATGGGCTATACAGGAGAATTCAGTTTCAGGTGATCACTCTCCGAGTATTCACCTAGGGATAGATCTTGTGAGGTGTGGAGCACTCTGGCCCCAATACAGAAAATCATTTATACCCACGAGGACTATACCCAAGTTAAGCGTGCATTTCTGTTTTCCTGGATTCGTCTCAGATGGAGAAGTATTACTTTTCAAGAGCTTTTTATTCTCTGGCTCATGAGAATGACCTTCACTCATCATGAGTATGTTCATTATTTAAGGTCAGAAAGAGGATCAGACAGGAAGGTTTTCCCTCACTTCTGATTTCCAAGGAAAGGGGGGGGGAGGGAAATCCGCTTTTCCCCTCTTTGAAACCTAGTAGATTACAAGCAAAGAGAATACAGTTTGTGCATTGTCTGTTACAACCTGACCTGTCTTGTCACTGGAATCCCTCACCCATGTTTGCTTATCCTTGGCAGGTAGAAATATTATTTCTTCATATGTGCTAAATTGGGGAAATTAATTATTTTAGAAATCTGTCTGCAGTATTGCTTTGGATATAATAGTAAAACCACTTAAAAATTCTTGTGTGCAGCCTTTCCTTTCTCAGTAAGAAGCATCCACTGTCCAGTACGCTGATGCCTAATTGCAATCCACAGAATGCTGGAGAGGAGAGGCCACACTGCAGTCCCTTGAGTCTTCTCTGTATGGTACAATTAAGTTTCTCCATACATCTGTCTTATTTCCCCTTTCTTATGTCCTTTCCAGGTACAAACATTTTGTCCTGAGGGATGGCTTTATGTTTTGTTTTGTTTTAATTATCTGAAGTAGAACATACAAAAGTCGTTATTTTGCATTGTACAAAATAAATCCTGTTTTATTTATTTTTTTTATGGTTAGAGAAAAGTTTCCGCTGAAGTTAAAAATAAGTCAATTTACCTGCAAGGCAATTAAAGTCCTATTTATTCCTGAGTCAGAAATATCATCGGTTCTGGTATTAAATCAGTGAATAGAAAACTACATGGCGTGGAGCCAGGGAGAGGGACAGCCTTAGCAGTCACTTAGTGTGACCACAGTAAGAGCTGAACAATCTGACACTCAGGCAGTGCTGAACTCAAGGAAAATGGAGCATTGGCTCTCCCTGCTCACTTTTTCCTCTTTTTGTCTGTGATGGATATATAATAATTTTATTTTACTAGAATACCAGTGAAGATGGAATTGCTGTTGCTAATGTAGAGGCTGTAAAGCCATCAGAGAAGCTTTAAGCAAATGTTATCTGTTTTACTGAAGAAATCAATTACACACAGATTGCTTAAACCAGTGACAGGCATAGTAAGGACAAAAATTTGTTAAGCAGAAAAGTTACAGCCATCAACATGTATAGATTTACATGCTATATGAATACAAGCAATCAAGAATTTTAGCTTACAAAAATTAAGGAAAAACAGAAAAATAAGAAAAATAATGTCTAGGAAAAAAAGGCGCTTCTTAATGTTCATGTCTATATCTCATGCAGCTGACAGGCTCCACCTTACTTCACCTTTCCTTTTGTTGGCATGGAAAAAAAATGGGCAGGACTCCACTACCCAGAAGACACGCAATTTTGAGGGACCTGGGTTTTGACATTGGTCAGTTGCTAATGGTGTGTCCAAGCTTCGTATTCATCAAAAATGTCCCTAGATTATTTGTGTTCTGCCATTTTAGGGTACTGCTTTGGTTAAGAAAAATTTTAATAGTGCTGTGGCCTCTCCATTTAATCATATTATCTTCTTATTGTTTCTGAGTACAAACCAATTTCTTTTAATTCTAAAAGAATGATTTATAAGTTGATATGCATGTTAGCACATATTAACAATTACAACAAAGCATGAATTGAAATTGCTTGCCATAGAATCATTTATCTTTTACTCACAGAAGAGTGTTTGCACATGGTTGTATTGGATGGGGCCACTTTACATCCGTATTTTTATTTTTAGGGAATGGGAAGCTGACATCTCTACAACTTGTGAGAAAGCAGTATGTAACCAAGCACTCAAAAATAGAACTACTGAAAAATTAGCTACTGCGTCTGAAAGTATTAGCCTTAATGATTCATAAGAGAAAAAATATATAGTCAAAAAAATCCCTAGTCAGATCTGCCTCTGTCTTGGCTTTTGCACTGCTGATACTCAGAGCATTAAACATCCTTACAAGAGAATATCACTGTTCAAAAGGACTGTCAAGACTGTTAATTACTCAGGTGGAGTTAGCATACAGCTCATTAAACCATGTCAAAACTTTCAGTCCTTCTCCACTGTATCAGTCCCTTTAGGGGCTCTCACATCAGGATAATTTGATTCTTAAAAATACATTAATTCAGATCATATATTACACCAACAAATTATTCCACTTTCTTTGTAAAACAGGTCTGATCCAACCAGAATTGCTATTGCAGCAAAGACAGTTTCTGTAATTAATATGTAGTGGGTGTGTCTGGTGCAGGCAAGGACCGTTTGCAAGCTGTACTCTCTGGGTAGCACTTAAAGAATGGTTATTGGCAGACCTTTTTAAGAGATTTATTCCTTGCAGTAGAAATATAAAAATGTTTTGTTATTTGTATGAAAGGTTTATTGCAATTGTACAAAGTATTCACAAACCTGCAGTCTGAACCTTGGGTGTGTGGGTTACAGTGTTGCCTCAATTTTGCTCCACAACAGTGGAAGTTCTGTGAGTTCAAGTTATTTCTGAAAAGATATTTAAAGACCATTGGAAAAACTACACAGAAGAAATGCTCCATGTGTAAAATGTTGGTTAGAGTTAGTTACAGTTATCGTTTTTTTTTTTTTTTATTCAAGCAAAGCATATTTGAACTGTGAGTAAACTGGCTGAGATCAGTTTTCTTCCAATGTTTGCAAAGCAAACTACAAAATTTTGGTTTGAATTCAAGTCACTTGGGTTCACAGTACTTTGTAATTCCATACATCCTCATCCAAAACAATCAGGACTGATTTACAGGAATATGAGATTTTCCTTATGAATATAATTGCATCTGGATGCAGTCTGTGAAAACTTTTCTAATCAGGGAACAAAAATAAGTATGATTTTATTATCCCAATGTGCTGAATAGAAACTAAGGAACCTGACAGTGGAAAATGCTTTGCAGGGGTAGCTGGGATAGTTAGTATAAAACTAGCTGCAAGTTTTAGAACAAGGACATGATTTTGCTCATTATGTTTGGTCACTCCAATTGACCAGCAGAAAATCTTTGCATGGAATGTCTCACTAGATCAGCACGAACTTTACAAGATCTATGACTGAGAAGTAATCATCTACCACCGAGGAAGACCTAACTCTGTTAAACACATTTCTAAAATGACACTTCTAAAATGGTTTTCAGCTCTTGATGAATGAAAGCCATCATCATGGTTTTAAAGTCTAGTTTGTTGTTTTTAAAATGTGCACTCCACAGGAGCCAAATACTTATTCTTACCCTGCTTTGCAAGAGAAAAAAATTCAGAACAAAATGTAGAGGACAATTAAACATGCAGAATACTTTCTCATCCAAAATCCTCACGTTTGTAGAGCTACAATAATCTTCAAATTTATTACACCAGACCGCCAAGTGTGATAATGCATCTTTAAAATACAACTTCCAGCTAAAATATTAAACATGTGTTTCCTCCTCCTATAGGGTAAGTGCTGAAATGTCACACACTATTGGGGAAAATGACCCGTAAGTGTTTTTTTTTCCTCCTACTGGAGCAGTTAGTGTGGCGTGCAGTGAACCAAATCAACAATGTGATTCAAGCTGTCTCTGCAGCGTCATGGTGAAAGAAAGGATAAACTATAAAAACTACCCTCCTACAGCTCTTGGTTCTTGCTTCCCACACTTTAACATCTTCTGTCACCCCTGGCGCTGTTACTGACCCATGCTAAGCTAAACTAAAGGATGATAAGTTTGCTGCCTTTGCCCTTGTCCTAAGGGGCTGCACATTATCCTATCAAGCATCAGAAGCCATTTCTGTGGGATATTTGTCAACCTACGAAGTCCTTTTAGAACAAATGAAATGGGCAGCGAATTACAAAAATGTCATTCTCTAAAGGAAATGGATGAAGGCTTTTGTTCTCCAGTAATAAATAGATGCCATAGGCTTATAACACTATTTTTGTATTACATTTGACAGGGTTACTATTTCCAGTTCATTAAGGAAACAGCTTGAAAACTATTTTTTCATATGCTTTTAAAAATAATGTTTTCCCAGTAATAAATATAAGCAACAGCTCACATAACGTTAACTTCAACAACAGGATTCATTTCAAGGCACTTGTATTAGGGATTACTACATATAAAATGACAAGTTTTAAATATATATATTTTCAGCATATACAGATGCTTATTTATCTGACAGGTGATGAGCATATAAGCAATAATGAATGTCCCCCATTTTTAAAATATTTTAAGATTGTTTTTAACTTAACTTTTAGTAGACCAATTTTCTTGTGCATGATGGTCTTATGTAACCTCATGATATATATACCATAGGCTAAGGTCAAGCAAAGGAATAATAACTCACTTCCTTAAATGAATGCTTCAAAGTAAATCTTCTATGTTTAATAGCAGTAAACAGAGGTCAGGATGACACTCTCCCAGGCTTGAGAATAAAGCCTGTGTGTTAATATTCTCTAAGAATTACAGCTGCATCTCTGGGTGACAAATGTTTGCTAAAGTGTGTCCCCGACAAAATTTTTTACAGTGTTAAGAATGTCGTACATTTGAATTTTTACAAAAAGCTAAACTGAGACATGCATGTAGAAATACACATAATGGTACTTTGTTACTTTCCTTTGCTGTTAAATATTGTGTTAAAAAGCTTCATAGAGAATCATTATTTTTGCACACAGAAAGTTCTTTCTGAAGATGCTGACTGAAAAATTAAGTGATATATGATATATTCACAGTAGTGAACTTATCTGCTACGTCAGTCAGCATTTCATATGTAAGGTGCATTTCTCTCATCATCCACTAATAAATTATTAAGGGAACATTTTATTTACATCAGAGTTCTATAATATTTCTTATGTTTACAGCTTATTTTTGCCTGCAAAATAGTCTTTCAACTACCGTATTGCTGGCACTAGTTATTGTTGATTACAAGTAAACATTTTGTTAATAGGAAGAGCTCAAAATTGATTTTGCAGGAAGATAAAGCAGTAAACCATACCATTAACTGCTTCCCTGCTTTGTAACTATTTCACTAATTCCAGACAAACTATATACAGGTATTTATTAGTTAGATCTTTTCACAAAGTATGCTGGACCTGGACCAAATGTAGGGTGAACAGTGAAGAATATATTGATAAATGCACTACTTCATTGTAGTGCGTTTTTCAAGACACACGCCAGTGCACTTTTCAGATTAGACTTTGTCCCTTAGTTATCATTAGTCAGGCAGAGACAACTAAACTTTACGATGAATAGCTCCCGGCAGTCCAGTACATTCCCTTTCTCACCCTACACGCCAGAGCCTTATTCTTTCATGCATGTCCTCCCACTCTCAGGTGAGCTCAGGCTCTTTGGGACCTGGAGTAGCTGGACCCTGACAACGTGTACTTCTATATGTGGGGCTGGGGGAGTTCAGCTCTCCCTTTAGTTGAGGCAACCGGAATTACTTTTGGATTTAGGCTGAACTGCTGAATTTCTTCTGCTGAAACAGGAATGACAGAAGGTTTTTTTATGAAATATTTAACTAGACAAAACTCTTCAAGTGGAAAGAAAAGTTTGATGTGACACTTCCAAAAAGCTTATCTTTTAGTCACTTTTAATGACATCTTGGAAATGAAGGTTAGACTTACAAAATATTGTTGTAATGGAAGGGGATACTGTGGTGAAAGTCCTTGGTCTAGATGAAGCAGGTCCAGCATTAAATTTCCTCCTCTGCCTGATTGATAAAGTGAACAATTTCTCTCCCTCTGTGATTTAAAGTAGGATGTCATCAGTAGAGAGAAAACAACCTATCCCTTTGTCTATGGCATTTTCCTGGGACACTGGAGACTGCCTGTTCAAAATTGCTCAAGAAGACCAGAGAACAGACCCATCCCTTCTGCAAGCTGCATGCATGGTATGACCGTGTGACTTACCAGGTAATGGAGGAATCACCAGCTCTGGTGGGGATAGGTAGCAAACAGGGACTTTTATTTCCTCATGCTGTATTGCATATCAATATCAAACCAATTTACCAAACAAAATGCCGTTATTGATCCCTAATGTGATTTGATCTGGGAAGAAACATATGTTTTTCTTCCCCATTGTCATTCTTCCCTTGAAGTGGGAGCCCCATGAAACCGTGTTCCAAGGGGATTTTTGTCGCTTCTGTATTTTCTCTGGCAAAGCCGCTTTCAGTGTTAATAAGAGATCCACACAGGCATGAAAGAGGACGGTAACGTCACACAAAGGTTAAAACTTTCAGAATGTGTTATCTGAATTATCTTATGCAGGATATTATGTCATGTTAAAGGTTATTAGCAGTGTTGAGAACAAAATTTCAGGATGCCTGGATCATGTTTTTTTCTGAAATGCTGAACTTCCTGCAGCTGTTACGGATTTCAGGGCAGATGCCAGCCCTCTTCACCTGTGGAAGCCAGGCCCACCTACTGGCATTTAGCTGCCAAAAAGATATTTTAGCAGCTAACTTTAATACACCCAGTTTTGAAAAAATCTCTCTTTGATTTTTTAGCATTCATCACTGCCTGCTCTAAAGAGTTTGGGGATATTATTGTATGCTGTCGAACAGCTGCTGCATTTCACTCCAGGCATGTATGAAGTGATCACCATACAGTTTTTCATACCAATTTGCTAGGTTTGCATAGCACTCTGGGATTCCCTAGATGAAAGGGACTGTATCATGGTTAGATTATTATTACAGCAAAACCTGTGCTAACAGGCACAAGCTAACCTTAATCACCTGTCCTAACACCCAGTAAAATTTCAGTCTCTGTGAAAGTTCCCTTATATTAGTTACGCTATATTATGTGACTACCTGTTATAATGGCCAAAATAATACTGGGCTCTTTGGTGGCTGATAAGAGGATTTTACTTTTGATAGTGCATACACCCGTGAAAAGATTCAGGAACAGGAAGAGACCATCTGGTGCAACAAGCTTGCCTTTGCAAGCACTCGCAGCACAGCTTTTCTGAAAGTGGAACTGCTATAATATTAGGCAAGTCTGAATTCTTTACAGGCAAAGTTTGATACAAACTCTCCAAGGAAAACACCCTGAATAGTAAACATGAAAAGCCATTTTAAGAGATATACTTATTTAACTCTGCTGATCTTACAGTTTCTATTACAATGAGCCTTAAAGTGCTAGCTGTAATCCCAGAGTCAGTTTTGGCTCTAGGAAAGCTCTTCTGTAAATATGGAGGTGTCTGCCTGCGTTAGAGCACACGATGAGCGTCTTACAACCTGCTGCTTGTGTGGCACTTTGATGGACGGACTGTCACACGAGAGCTCTCACAGCTGGTGAAAATCAATGATTTGGTGAGTTTAAATTAAAGAGAGCACTCGTACCTACCCATGCACAGTGATCACACTTCCAAGTGTTAGAGATATTACCAGGTCCTGTGGTTTTTCTTTCTTTACCCATAAACCCACAGTGCAGGGTAGTTTCTCCACATCACTAAATAAAAAAGTCTAGTTGTTGCAAATACACGCACACACTCACACACTGTGTTTTTATACAGAACAGACAGGGGCAAATAAAAGCCAGACATGTACAGTAATTGTTGAGATGAATACGTTCATCAGTTATTTTTCTAAAGGTCATAGCTAATGCAGAATAGCTGGTATCATTTGTAAATAAGTGAAACAGAAATCAAGTGTCAACATATTTTAAATCAAGAATACTCTTACAAAAACATGATCCATAAAAACAATAAAAAACTCCCAAATCAAGTCAGACTTAACTTTGTGAAACCTTAATAATAATAATGATGAATTTTTAGTCATACTTCAGGTTTAAAGATTTCACACTATGCTTGACAAACACTAAATATCTGAGAAGTACAAGTGCTACAGATAAATAAATTAAGGCCCAGACCGCAAGCCAGACTAAGGAGTAGAACTAAAAAAAATCTCACTTCAGATCCATGCAGTGACTATTGCACAGTTTTCCTCAAATTGGAGTAACTCATTCCTCTGTAAGCAAGGGCTCAAAAATGCAAAGGATTAGATTATAGTAGTGGTTTAGTTGAAGAACAAAACATTTGTGCACACTCAAGAGCATCTGAGAACAATTGGTCTTCATCAGGGCTGACGGTTATGAGTCTTCGTGGCTTGTCTGGCAAAAGGGGTAAAACAAATTAATTTATATCACTTCAGCAGGCAAGTAGAAAAATGTTTTTCTTGGCTACTGATTCATGTATGCTGCAGCAGTGTGACATGTATAAAAGTGGGAGATATTTCCTTCCTCCCAAATCCTTTCACATCTCTAGATTACCAGAGGGTAATGACTATGCCATGAAATCAAGGTCAGTTCTCATCAATTTCAATGTACACTTTTACAAAGAGTGAGCTTGTTCCAAGAACTGCAGTTTTCATTCACCAAGACACCTAAAAAGAGCTAATATTTTGATGAACCTGTGAATTCCCTCTGCTATTTTCAGCATAAAATGAAACTTGACTAAAAGTGAGCATTTCACAGCATTTGTCACATGAGCCCAAAAGTGCAATTTTAATGCTACCAGACAAGGGGGAAACATCTACCACCTCACAGAATGTGTAACTTAAAGAAATGGACATTATTCTAAGGATGCTATAAATGGCATGTCACTTACAGATTCTGTAGGTGAACATATACTACTGACATTTGATAATCCAAATCTGGTTTTGTGTATGGGTCTATCAGTGGCCACAAAATTAGAGGGAAAGAAAAATAAGAGAAAACCCAATGCACTAGAGAAAATATTTATGTTCAGTTGTGTTCCCCTAATATTGTCACACACTGTTTTTCTCACAGTAACTCAATGCCACAGGGCTGTTGGCATAGAAAGGTCTCGGTTTAATCGGCACAAAACATCCAAACAAGTCTTAATCATATACATTACATGAGATAAACATTTACAAAATTAATATTGATGTTGCCTATGCTAGCAAGCAAACCTGTCAATGTGGGAAGAACGTACCATTTTAATAACAGTAACAAATGCTCTAGAGCCTGTGCGTGACTGAACCACTGACCTTGCTACTACAACCCAGTGCTTGAGTGCCCTGTTTTTCCCTGGTGGCATGCTCCTTATCCACACTGAACAAAGTTGCCTTCTCTTTAGTGAAGAAAATCAGGACTAATCTCTTACAGAACTTGCTTTTCCCATGTTCAGAGTTTGTTGTGTTGCCTTAAATATATATAGTTATATAGAATATTGTTCTTTCCAATAATATCTCAGGAAAATATAATTCTTATTTATGCCATTTTCATTGCTTTATCTTTATTTTTCATATTAGGACAGCAAGGTGAAACCAAGACAGAAATTCATCTATTCAGGGTCATTCCTCCCAAAAGTTTGTACAGCAGCTCACCTACCCTTACCAGGGTAACCAAACACAAACTGTTAACAAAGAAATCGTACTCATGGACACAGCAATAATCCAGAGGCCAGAAAGCCTTACATTTGCTGAGGCACAGTGAACATACTAGAGCTGACAGGGAACAGAGACCTGCAGGCATGAGGTACATCCATACCAGTGGTTTAGTTCAGAGCAGGAATGCAAAGGGTTTGCATCATGGAATAGACTAAGAGTGCCTGTGCTGATTTCAATGTTGACTGGCAGCACACAACTATACACTCCAACTCACTGGATATTCGCTTTGGTTCACAAGAGCAGATGAGAAGTAGCACATAGTAAAAACTTTGCAGCGCATACACTGTAGAAAGTCAGGTCTTTATCATCAACAGTTTCACTCTACAGATCTATTCATACTGGGCTACACTACTTGCTAATGGCAGCATATCTGCTGTGAGCTGCAGCCCCTCCTGCTGCTCATTCACTCCCCTGATGTGCTTTACCCCCTTGAAAATATATGCAGAAGTATATGCAGGGAAAGAACTGAGAGAAGTCAAATAGCTTCAAAGGAAAATTAATCATAAGTTTCAACTCATTATCCTCCTTTTTTTTTTTTTAAGATACAACATGGTTGAAACGTTCTATTTCTATACTCACCTAGAGACAACAACACAGAAATAGTATAAATGAGCAGAAAATTAAATGTGAATGGTTATGAGATCTACTGTAGCACAACCACTTTTTCTTGCATTGCTTTTCCCATTCACCCTCTCTTCTGCTACTGTTTTTTCACCAAATGACATATCTTCAAATTCAATGGTCTTTATGTCAACACAGTTGTAGCCTTCACACCTATGAAGTGGCTGTAATTCTTCAGGAAAGCATCTACCATTTGCAAGGTCCCAATTCCTTCCTCCTCCAGACCCAGCTCTGATTTTAATTTCCTCCTGGTCCAATCAATTCATCAACTTTCATTCTGTACAAATTAGTTTGTTTAACCAAACTCTGCTACTTTGCACCCCTAAGTTAACCCCTAAATCTCCCCTATAATGCAGAAAGCAAGCAATGCATTGCGATGAGTACTCCTACTACTCCTCAGTCAAAACCCACAGAATTGCAGTGGGACACATTCTGACAAAGATAAAAATGGAGAAATACGACTTTTTCTGTCACAGTACACACACTGCTTGGTGCAAAAGAAATGCTGCATACGCTAGCATTCATTTTTCATACTAGCCTAGTGTGATAGATACCAACTCACATTAATTTTAATGGACCTAAACTAATTTACACAGGACTAAATTTGGCCCATAGGAACTATATTAAATTTGACCTTAAACTGATTTAGTCAGAATATATGTTAATATGTTTGTATTTCAAACTGGTATTATAGTGTTCATCCCATTAAAAAGGTCACTGAAATATTAAAACCTGTTTATTAATATCAAACAATAACACATAAGTTTTTAAATTGAGGAAAAAGCAGCAAACATTGAAATTACTTCCAGCTACCAATGACCTGTCAGGTCATTTTCTATAGCAAAGAATGAGTGATGACCCCGTCACCCGATAATGAACTACTTCTAATCTGCCTAAAACCATTTCAGGACCCCCTTGTGTGTATTGTAGTTACAGAAGCCTAGCTCTGTCCAGCTCCAAACACTTCTCCCTACACACCCAGTCTTCAGACCATTCTCCTGATCTGCCTGCAATACTGTAATTCGTGCAGGCTTGCCAACAACATGCACTTTACTTATGTAATTTGAAAGGAAAGAGGAAAGAGGGAAAAGAGATGGCTGCTCATGATGCAGAACAGCATTTTTCCCCCTTTCTTGTGGATGGGCAATAAAAGACATCTGAAGGCAGTCCAGGGGGCTCAGCAAAGTATCTGACCCTGGAAAAATACGTACACTGTGATAAATAATGGGGGTGAAGTTGCACGGGGGAGTTGGAAAGGGTGCTTTTTTTTCTAAGGAAACATTAACTCAGCATATAAATTAAAAATGTCTCTTTTGTGTAGGTGTGTATATCTATGATATATGTATGCATTATACATATATGAATATACATTGACATGCAGACTGACTGGCAGGTTTTCCTGATCCACCACATTAGCAAGGAAATCTATTATTATTAAACAGTCATAAACACATGCAAATATAAACACACATATCCAAATATCCAAATGAGTACCTACACACACACACACTTACACATGCACATACAAACACTGCAACATCACCTGTGCATGGATAGTGCCCTACAAATAAGCTGCAGGATTCACACAGAGACACAGAGTGCTAGCATTATGAAAAGCAGCAGAAGCTGGCCCAGCTTTTCTTCCAGGAAAGACCACGGTAACAACCTCACTGAACTCCATGGGAGCAGAGTGGTACCAGTGCATCTAACAAGGCATCCTGATCACATACAGACAGCTTACCCATAAAGTGTATATATGCATAAACTATGTACTTATTTCATGCCAGAGAAATGCACATCTGCATATAGCTACATAAATCTTAAGCACAGAAAATAAGGCTATAAAAATTGGCATACTAGAACTCGATGGGATGCTCACATTAGAGCAGATGAGGTGGGTATTGTCTGATCTTTTGTGTGCTTTTGACTCTATCACAGGCAAAAGACGGACTGAGCTTCCCTCCCTAGTTTTGTTTTTTATCTAAACAGGGTGGTGGGATGAGTACTGAACCTCCACCAAAGTGTGGAAGAAAAACCCTCTTCAATCAACAGGTTCACTGTTTTCACAATTTTCACATCATTGCAGGTGATAAAATAGACAATGTTCGCTTTGGATCTGTAAAAGGCTTTTCCCCCTGCTACAGCTCTAAAGCTTATTTTACATTTTAATACTTCAGACAGTAGCTTGTCCGGCTTCTTTTCATCTCTACCTTTTCCCCCTCTTCTTTCTTTCTCTCTTTTTTAAGCATTGTATTACAAGAAATTCAGACCTTATTTGGCAGGATTTTATGCAGTCTGTGGTGAGAGCTGAATTCTGAAAATGTTCAGGAAACACTGGCTAAGTGGGGAAATTTATTTGCCTGAGCCAGAGATAACATCTTTCTTAGACTTCTTTTTAAAACACTGGCACTTGTCAAGCAGAATTCTCCTGTTCCCCCTTTCCCCTCTCTCTCATAAACACACACGTGCACACTTATTAAGGATGCAGCAGAACTTAGCTGACACTGTAAGCTGGAGTTTTTATTCATTCTGTTTCTACACCCAGTAGAAAAAAAAAAAAAAAAAGAAGAAATCAGAAATGTTGCAAAAAACCCTAGTTTTTTTCCTTCCCTTTCCAGAACATTCAGCCCTTCTCATCCTCTTTTTAAAAAATGATCTATGCTTCCTGTGCCAGCCAGGCTTTCACATTTTTCTTCATTAGAAAATACATCTGTAAAGCAAAGTCAAAATTTTGGCATTTATTTTTATGGTCACAGGGTAGTGTTCTTCATGTAACATAATCTAAAACATAAACAGTGAGGGTGAAACCATAATTTCTCATCCAGGGCACAAGACAAAATTGAAGACTAAGAGCGTACACACGGATTCAGAGCTCTCTGCTCACCCAGCACAGCTGCGTGTTACGCATTTTGGGGAGGACAGCTGGGGCCAGAGCAGGTGATTTGGCAAAATCATTTGGGGGTGGCAAGGAGCGAGGCCAAGGACAAAATTAAAGCCTCGAGTCTATAAGGAGAGAAGTTTAATGCCTGAGTGCTCGTTTTGAACTGTGACCTAAGGTTTGGCTGGGCACTAACCACAGCATGCCTCATCAGCTCCTGTCACGGGTACCCCGGGGTATACCTCCAGCAGGGAGCCAGCTCCAGAGCCGCATCCTCAACCGCCAGCTCACTCACACACTACCGAGACCCTGCCGAGAAATCAGCATGCAACCCAAGAAAGCATCCTTTCCCCTGGAATAAAAATTAATATTACTTGTCATATTTCATGTCTGAGCTCTTTTCATGCTTTATCCTCTGGTAATGAGGGCTAAATTACCAATATTAGTAGATTTTCATGGCTAGCACAGAAAGAGCTGTTACCAGAATAAATGTTTGCATTGCTTCTGTTGGACACAGGCTTTGCTAATGCAGCTTTGCTAATTATTTCTAAATAGGCAATAATCTGCATCCCCTAGTGCTGGGTAGTGGATTGGCCACGTACCTGCTATTTCCCTTATTTACATGTTTTACAACTTTATCAACTACACTAATTACACTCTGAACACTGTTTAAAATTTTCTGTTAATAGAGATACAATGATGCACCAGAGGATGTGTATTTATGCCATAATTACGCCTCTGTTCCTGCGATGCAGTCTCCAATTAGCTGTCGACGGTGGCACAAGCAGCTGCCTGATATTCTAAAGCAGTGAAACATCTGCACGGCGGATGATACGCTCACATGGATTTTTTTTTTTTAAGCCTAGAAATTTACACCCAAGGGAGTGCAGACAAATAGGAGCCTGTCATGTGTAGGGATGATTAGAAATCCTCACCATGGCAACATTGGAGCAGCCATGTCACAGAGTGAGGGGACACATGTCTAGATGAAGGCGCTAAAAACATTTGCCTTTTTTTTTTTCTCCAGCATTCCCAACTTCCCTCCCTCCCCCTCTCCTTTTCATATTCTTCTCTTTGCATCTAAAGCCAACCAAAACAGCAGGTGAAAAGGCCAGAATCTGCAGCCCAGGCAAGGAATATGACACAGTAGATTTAGTGTCAGGAAAACAGCGAGCAATCAGAGGATGCTGCCAGGCATTCACTGGATATTTTCTTTCAGGTGGGGGAGGAAGAAGGTGGAAAAATAAAGGAGAGAAAAAATATGGGCATCACTCAAAATAAAGCTCCAATGTCTTGATTCTAGAATGACATTTAATAGATAACTTCCATTTAACCCTCATTAACAATTTTTCTCTGACTCGTTGACCAGCCAGCATGTACTGATGAGAGGGGGAGGGGAGGAAAAGAAAGGTGAAAGCCTGGTATCAGCCTCTGTTCCCAGCATACCGTTTCAGCATTGAACCATTGTATGTATAGAAAGTGTAACAGCTGACAGACTCACTGTATTCTCATCTTTATACTGAAAAATCTGAATTGTACAGATGAGTGCATTAATTTTATCAGGCTCCTTCTGGGGCATTGCCATTTGCAATGTAATATCAATTTCATATAATAAAATCATTATAATTAGTCAAGTGTATCATTCTAGAATACATGCTCAACTGAATTGCAGGGAGATGGCATTGGTTTGGATCCAAACCTCTGGCTCTTACCCCATCTACCTACCCTTTCTGTGACCAGTCAAATAGATATTTCCACCAACATGTTCAGAAAAGGCTCCAGAGCACTCCAGAAATCCTGCAAAGCCAGCTTTTCTTATAAGATAAGTCAGATGGAGAATTTGAGAGACCGGCTGCACTTGCCTGAAAAGAGCTCACAGCATTTCACTCTCACTGGATCTTCAGCCTCAAACAACAACTCTAAGCTACTGCTTCTACCTGTTTTTAAATAATGATGTTTTAATAAACATTTTATTTCCAAACCAGTGGCTAACCTCTATGGTATCTAAAATATTTAGTGAGGCCTTTATTTTAAACACAAAATTCATGATTCTTAAAAGAATATATTTATGGTTTTAGTGCCCAGGGGTCTAATTGATCTCCTGAAAAAAATTCAGTGTAGAGCAGACAGCTTGTAAAAATTGAGTTACAGAGCTGTGGAGGAATACTCTGGTAACACAGCATCTCAAAAGAGAAAGTCCCAAGTACACCATCAGAAGCTGCCACACCTACAGACACACCACAGACCTCAGCATCAGGCTTTGCTCCGAGTCTCTCTGCCTGTGTCATAGAAGTCAGACCCCTTGTGCTACTTCTAATTAAATTCCAAGCAAAATAAGTAAATTAATTAACATTTACTGACTTCAGAGCATGTGCTTTAAATATCTTGAGAATGAGTAGCTAAAACATTTTCAGAAGGTAATGAGGAAGTTTCCCAGTGTAATTACTGAGAGTATGCAGAGAAACTCTGCCTGATGTTATAGGGTACCTATGTCACCATACCATGTGCATAAATTTCACTTGTTATTCATTGCGCATACCCTGTTTTGCTCAGTTCTCATACAGGAGAGCATGATATTGAAGAGCCACTATGTGTCAGTGCAAGGACAGAGTTTATCTGATAAACAAGTCATTTTTGGAAACTGCAGATGCTCCTACTGTGAAGCATTAAACGTGGCCCCTCTTAGATACACAGAATGGGGTTCTGGTCGACTGAGCACAGGCTGATAAGCTCTGCACAGCTCTGAATGCTGTTTGCCCACATACTAATGTTAAACAAAAGAACTGCAGACTGCAGAGAAAGGATGCGGGTCAGACAACTAAATTGCTTAAACCCTTAGGCAGCCTTCTGAAAAGAAAAGGCATGAAAGAAGCTGATATGAGCTTTTATGCAGAATTGTTCTGTTTATTATCCCTGTTAAGAAAATGATGGCAAGTGTCTTGTTAAACTATATATTCCCAAATAAGACAGGAGGACAGCCACCTACTAAACAAGACACAATATGCCATTGGTCATTACATGATCACCCATATATCTGTTTTACATTATTTTCAGATTATGAATATAATAAAAAGACAATAATAAAGCTGTACAGATAATAACAAAATGCTGTTAAATTTCATTTTTTATTAAGTCATCTGATTTGTCATTGGAAGTTTGCAGGTAATAACAGTCTGTCATTGTAGAAATCTACTTCATATTAAAATTTCACAATCTTGTATTAAAACTTTGTTAGAGTACAATTGTTATAACTCTATTCAACTACATTATGCGACAACTTAATAATAAAACTATGACAAAGTATATCACTGTGATAACATCTAAACTTGCCTTGGATGAAACAGTGATATGATTTTATTACAAGATTTCTCCTATTGCTAGCACAATAAAATATTGAAAAATAACACTTGTCTGAAAAATCAGAGAGAGTGGAAAGCATATGTGTCTTAGTAGATCCCGCATTTTCCCTAAAGCCTGTTTGGTTTGTTCATCCCTAACATCACAGTGGAGTCTTCGTCTTTTATTACAGTATGTTTCCCTCTCCATCCCTCCTACACACACAGGCATGCATGCCCATGTGCACACACATGGCACAGACGAAGTGGAGCAGAGGGTTACCTAAGGCTTGCAGTGCCAAACTCTACCTATCAGTAGATGAGTCACCGGAAAAGCCAAAGTGTAGAGAGGCTGCATCAAAAATCATAGTAACCTGTATAATGCAGACTGTGAATAGCCTGTTTATCAGGAAAAACAGAAGAATACTTCACACTCTGAGACTCATAATAGCAACAACATTAAACCCTCTGTATTTTTATTAAAAACATATATAAGACATCACAGGATTCCATTGTCATTCTCCTGACATATGCCTCATCTGATTACACATGAAAACCAGTCTTAAAGAGGAGGCAAGAACGCACTGCGATTATCGATTTGAATACATATGCACAATGCCACTCAGCATTAATGCTTGCTGGACTGAAAACTGCCTCTTCACAAATATAGTAAACAAATTTGTTACAAGAAGTAGGATAGCCCTGGTCACCATGAGAACAGCTCCACACCTGGAACAGCTTTTATTCATGGGACAAGTGCCAAGATGGTGTCTTTCTGCAGAGTCCCATTAAAACCTAGAGCCTGTACAGAGTCTAGAACCCACTCCAACCCCTTTGGTCCTTAAAAGCATGCATCCGTCAAAGCAGCCCAGGATCAATTCCAGCATTTTCAAAGCACCAGCAGTGGAGTAGGGTGTGCAGCAGATCAGTTCAAACAAGCGGAGACTTTGTGCAAGGGCATACATAAGATGTCACAGCTTAGTAGCATAGAAGAAACAAGATCATCCCAACAATCAGAAATGAGTCACTGCACAGAGCTGGTGAATGAGCTACTTACACATTCTCAGGTAGAGGTAAAATACTACATTTCAAACTATATTTAAAAAAACCCCAGACAACAAATAAAGTAGCACAAATACTATGCTCTGTAGCAGTTTAACTTCTACAGCCAGAAAACAAAGTCAACCCATCAACTCAGATGTTGCAGCTGTCTCAGAGAAAGAGACAAAAGGTGGTATATTGCTTTTAAAAATATCTTATCTGGTACTCACCATCTCAGTGAGAGAGAGATCCCCTTGCTACGTGTAATGCATATATCCTAAATAATATTGATTTTTTCAATATGGTGAATGGAAAAATTTTTTATCTTGAGCCAAAGGGATCTTTCCCCCCCCTAAATAGATGAAAAAAAATGTATATTGAACAGAATAAATAGCTCAGCAACATTTTCTATTTTGTATGTTTAAACTTGTAAATTTAACAGTATTGAAAACATCACTGCAACATATACAATTGAAAGTTTTAATTTTGAGAAGCACCTAATTAACTACCACAGCATTAATATTTCTCATTGCCTCACAGGTCTTGTCAATCTGAACAATTACTTATTTCAACTAGATATTCAAATAATCTTGGTCAACCCAAAGTAGCCTGACAAGTGGTAAGAAATAGCCTGCTTTTATCCAACACCCCTGCCCAATGAAGTAAGGAAGTGTAGCTGTCAGTATGTTCAAAATGAGAAACAGGATCCGAGAGATCAAGGCTGCTTTTGCATTGTAGTTTAGGTTGCTGGGCCAGAGAACAAGTTATATCCTTGGACTCCTGATCCCCAACCTGTCAACCGCATTATGGATTAATCTTGCACCTACAGTTTCCGGGTGCTAAGAGAGTTTGGATTTGAGCATGAGCTATCGTGGACGTGCCGTCAGTCATCTGAATTCACACAGGCAGGAGGAGTTGAGCCCTGCGAGAATATTTTTCTGAACACATGCACTTGGAGAATTCATACTTGTGTACACAGGCGTACGCTACTATTTTTTGTTAATGTTTAGCACTTCTAGCTCAAGTTATTTTTGTGGAGTTTTGTATAGAGGTTCTATTCCTTCTGCAAGTAAAGCTTTTCAAGTTGTTTATGTGATCCCTATAGGTGGACTATGCAAAATAAATGTTGCTAAAAGTGCTTTATTTCACAGTTTTGACTATTTTGAGATTTTAGCTGCTAGTAAGACTGTCTCCTCCCCATCTTTTGTAGTTCAGTAACTAGCAAGGGATGAGTTCAGCTAATAAAAGTGGACAATACCAATATTATCTGATCTTGTTGCAGATTTAATGCAGAATAAATAGTCCAGTACAACCTGAAAGGTACTCACAGCCACAACATCTGGTGCTGAACTGTCAGAATTAGTCCTAACTTTAAATGACAGAGTACATGTATATTGCCTTTAGATTCAATTTATTTTTAACAGTAGGTGGTTTCATAATTCATTTGAAGAAAAATTATACACAGCTAAGAATCTTTTTCTGAGACTAAGACCTTTCTTGATTTTATTTGTTGAGGTGGGGAACAAAAAAAAAGGACAAGCTTTATGAACATCTATACTTCTCTTTTGTCTTTCTTTCTCCTGGGGCATAATCCAGTAAAATGCTGAGCATCCTTGATATGTAATATTTTCTGTGGGATTTACACCTTTCTGTATCAGGAACATTACTTACTTCGTCAGAGACAGACTTTATCATCCTGCAGAATAATATGTAATTTATTGGATTTCACAAATTTAGAGGTTTGCTTGGATGTAATGTATTTCAGTATGTTTCTGAATGCATGAAACAATCTGTGCATTTCAATGAAAGCACTGTAAATTAATGAATCTACAAAAAAACTTTTTTTTTTTTTTTTAAAGCCAGATACAGCCTATCCATTGCTGGATCATACTTTATCCCTCTAGCAAGCCTACACAGAAGAAAGCCTTGTATAGTAATTCCCAGATGGTGAAGAATTGTTTTTATATTTCAGTTAAGGACTGAAATTGGGAAATTTCTCTTTCACACCTCGATTTCTGTGTAGCTTGCACTATTATGCTCAGCTGTATTATAGAGCAAGAAGCCTTTAAAATATGTAAATTTCCAGATGAATTTCTGAACAGAGAATGGTCGTACAGACTCAACACATTCCAAAAACAGAGAATGTCAAAAGAAAAGAAACAGATCAAAACACTGTTTTTGACATTACTTTCAATTAAAGCTGCATCTGTGAGGTCCACATACGCTTGGTGAATTTTTAAGGAAGGAAAAGACATGAAGGAATTATTTTATACTGGATGGTGGAGGAATACCAAATAAATGGCAAGCACTATTTCAGTACACTAAAATCCCCTCTGGTACTGATTTCAGAAGATCTCTTTCACTGTCTTAATCCCAAAATTATACTATTCTGGAAGGAAAATCTGACTTCCCAAATTTTAGAAAAAACCTCAGAAATCTTCTAATTAGATGAAACAGTATATTGCCTACATTTTTATGGTACCTCAGAGCCTTATTATTTTTTTATATTGTCCAAGTGAATAAATGTATTAATTGTCAGAAATTCTATCATTTCTTGTAGGATATTCCATGGCAATTCCAGATTTTAAATACCTGCTCTTTTTAAGGAAAAACTGAGTGTCAACACAACTGTACTTTTATGTGAACAACTCCCTCAATTCTGCATGCAAATGATACATTTTAGCATTCAAATGAGCATTTAGGGTTTTAAGCAGAAGTTTACACACAAGTGTCTGACATATGTATTCCTTTATATATATAGCTAGTAAGAGAGAAACCTATCGGCTCGAGTTAAAGACTATAAAAACAATACCGAAAGTAAGAGGAGAATAAGCCTTGTGGGCAGAAAATGAGAGCAACAAGAATGTTTAAAGGTTGGTCTCTTTCAGAGAATAAGAAACTTTCAACAGAGAAACAAAAAAAAACCACAACAAAAAAAACCCCAAAGTGAAACAAACCACAAAACTTTTAAAATCAGGAGCAAAAGTTGATCTACTTCTGTGTGATTTTACATTTTTGAGACCTCTTGATTCTTGGAGCAGCAGATTTTTCCATGTCAAGGTCTTTATTGAGACATTTTCCTGAGAGTCTGCCCCACTTAGCACAAAATTCCTGTGCCCTGTTGGTCCTTGCCAAATGGCGCTAAGAGCATCAGTTCATGTGTGATTGTGGAGTTATCCTGGTTGGCTGTAAGATCACCTTGCCAACAAATTTGACCTGACATCCCCAGCTGGAGTTGATATATGTGCAGTAGTTACTCAGGCTAAACTCCTGATCAATATGTCAGATTTCAAAAGTGATTGCAACAAAGTAGACCCAGGATTGTAAGGCACCTGCATTCACAGAGACTGTGGAAAGACAAGTCTCAGACACTTCTATTTTGCATGTCATGCTTGATGACATGATGAAAGATCTGAGCATAAGGCCAACACTTCCACATCCAGTTTAGCTGTGAACCATTAAGGACACTAAAAATGTACAATATGCATAAAAAACTGGCTAATAATGCATACACACACACACATACACAGGCTTCAGCTACCCAGAACACCAACACTTTTTGAAAACCACATGAACCTCCCAAACTGCACCATAAACATCCATTAACATGATAATACCCATTAATCCAGCCAAACACAACTCATTTGTCATCTTTCTGTTGCAACCCATCTGTGAGCATGTAGGAAGGGGAGGGGGGGGAATTCACAGTCTTATCTGTCAGGGGATTAGCTTCACAAGAAGGACTGATTTTAAGTAATTCTGTGGTAGGAAAAAGCTCATTTGTTTCCATTTATTGAAGGACCTTTTTAGTATTGTCCTTTCATGATCTCACTTAAGTCTTTAGCAAAGTTAGAATGGGGAAAAGAATAAAAATGTCATCCAGCATTCAAATATTATTTTTGCTGTTTGCAACATAACTTCCGTATATTTTTTGTTTTCCTTGTGAATTCAGAGGTGCATTTTAATGGCTATATCGATGTCTGGTCTGGTGGGAACCATTTTTAACTTGAAAAGTCTGTTTTTCCATATTCTATTGTTTGTATAGATCTCTTGGCTATGAAGAGGTAAATCCATAAAGCTGTAATTTAATAAAAGACAACCTGGCTCTAGAAAGGTTGTACATGACAAAATGTAGATCAACACAATACAATCTCTAAACAATGTAAGTTACGTGTAATTTAGCCTCTTTCTCTTACAGGTTACTATTCTACATTATCACACATCTTCCTCTGTAGGTCCGAAAGAGTAAGTATCTTCTTCTTCAGCCTAGAAGAATAAGAGAAGCAGAACATAAACCTTTGGTACAGTCTGAATGAGAGGTAATATTGGTTAAAACTATCTGAGAAAATAAACCCACCATAGAGGACCAAAAAAAAAAAAAGCTTTTATTTTTATGTTTGGGATTTTATTTTAAGCATGAAAAATCAATGTAGGTGTAAGCCGTCTTTAACTCCCACTGAAGAACTTTGAGGCTACAGAGATGGTTATTTCCCTGTGCTGTAATGCAAGGGTTCCTGTGTAACTCCACATTAGTCAAGAATTTTTAAGGCAACCTAGTAGCTTTGGAGGAGTATAAAAGTATGTTACTGAAGTGCTGAATTTGGTGCTACATAAAGTACGATGTAACCTCACACACAGAAATTTTGTAAAAGCAAAATTTTATTTACCAGCTCAATTTCAAAGGACTTTGAAGTGGTTTTTTCCCCCTCAATTCAAGAATAACAATTTTTGGCAAATATTTTGGAATAACACAGTATGAAACTGAAACAAAAAAATGAAAGTTTTTGCATAAAGTTATGAATGTAGAATCAGACTGTAGAGTTAAGAGCCCAAATCTGATCTTGCTAATGGAGTTCACGTACAAGAAGAACCGGAACTTTGTAAACGTTATCCTAAAACATGCTATAGAGATAGGACTGGCCTTCGGGTGAGAAATTAATAAATGTACTATTTAGCTGAAGTAGGAAATCTGGATTTGTCTTTTACTTACAGTAGTGTAATTAGCAGTTTTGGAGACTTGCACCTTTTTCTTTCTCTGTTAAGTAAAACAATGCTAAGGTCTCTGCATGGCTACTCAACAGTTTTTGCAAAGATCAAGCTGTAGGTGCTGATGAAATGGGTCTGAGGAAAATGATGTCTGATCAATCTTCAGAAGTTAATTTTTTGTTACAGAAAGACCCTCCTTTATAACTGAAAACTCATGTGAAGTTAGTACCTTTTGTTATTTGGGGGAAATAAAAAATGTATGTCTGTATAACTATGTGTATATCCATGTGTAAACAGTATAATGAAAACGGTGTCAAAAGATCTGGTCAGTCTCTAACATTTTACCAGTAAAAAAGAATACAAAGGATTTTTTTTGTTTGTTTGTTGGGTTTTTTTATTATTTTTTTTAGAGTGTCAGTAATATGGGGGCAGTAGGAACAAACTAAAAAAAAAAAATTTAAATTTCTAATTATTGTGTTTTCAGAAATCTCATTTAAAATTTCAGTTCAGCCTCCCCGTCATGATGAATTAAAATCTGATGCTGAATTAATCTAATTGATATATACACCAAATTACCCATACCAAAACCTATGTGTTCCAAATCAGAAAATAAAATAACCAAGGCATTATTTTTGTATTAATGATTCTGTATGTAGTAGGAAAATCAACTGAGAAGAGCAGGGTAGCATTTAAGAATGATCCTTTTAGTGATTAGAAGTTCTAAGGGGAAGATTATAAATAAGGAAATGATGTGATGGAGGAAAGGCTCATTTGTTTCAGCATTAAATCTCCAATATCTGCCTTTCTGCCATACACTTATACACTCTCATCTTCACCAGTGTCATTATATTTTGTAATCAACAGCCATCTAATTCTTCAAAAACAGCAAATTCTTTAAAAACAGAAAATTTCCTCTAATTATGGGCCCAAATTCACTGTATAAGTAGTTTTCAGATCTCTGCAACTGAATGTGAATGGAAATAAAATCTCCTTTTTATACAAAATTGTTACGATGATAAATTTGCATTGTATTCATACATGAATGCAGTCTCTGCTTAGTTTCAGCATACTACATGTATTTGTAATGGAATTGTTCCCATTTCAGTACTTGTGAACAATATCCTTTATATCTTTCATATGAGAATAGACATTATGAGTCCATTAATGGGCAAGATTTGTCCATACAATACTCCAGGGAGTTTTCGTGTAAATTTGCATACTTTTCCTAAATATGTATGCGAACTTGAAAGATGAGACTCTTAGACATAGAGGATGTATCATTAGAGATAGACAGACAAACCGATCTTTCATCCCTCACAGACCTGGTACTAAAAGTGGTAAATTGCATTTGCTGTTTCTTTTTAAGATGACAATCCTAAATTACCAGACTTCTGAAGCTTACTCAAAATTACTAGTGATCATGAAGATTTTGTCCTTCCTTAATCAAATAAATACAAGCTCGCTTAAGCATTTAGGCACCTACACAAAATAGTCTCTTTTTCTGAAGAGCTGAAGAGAAAAAAGGACAGAATAATGAACACTAATTATGAGACATGGTCAACACATCTGAAAAGAATCACCTCTCTTTAAAAAAAAAAAAAAAAGAGGTCTCTTTTAATTGGAAGTTTAAAATTACGCAAAATTAATCCAGGACAATAAACTGAAGTTTAACTTCAATAGTCTACATTCGTTTAACAGTCTTCATTCAAGTTTTCTCTGTAAAAAGTCCTTAGAAAGTGTCCTGAAAAACACGATTGAGCATCACATGCAAAAGGGGTAAAACTTCCATTTTCATTTTTTTCTTGAGCTCCTGTCTGTCTGTGGTCTCCTCCTGTCTCTTTACTCACCCTTTGGCTGCTCTCAATTTTAGGCACAGACCAGTCTTTGCATTCTGTGTATGACATCTGTTGTAATTGTATCTTGGTCCCTGAACAATGTTCTTAAAACACTATTGTAGCAGAAATAATGAGTGGTGTGGTTACGTTACAGGTGAACAGTGCTAAAACAATAGTGTGTTATCAGTGTCCACATGTAAGGATGAATAGAAAAGTACACAGTAAGGAAATAAATGATGCTTTCAGTTACCAGGGCAGGTACAAATGCTCTCAGCCTGCACTCTGCTAAATAAATGAAGTGAGGGATGGTCAAGTGGTAGAGACAGGTTCACATCCCCTCTGCTCAGCACTGGATTGCTCTTTGACCAACTAGTAGGTACCCTACCAATGCTCTGCAATTGTCACTGGGGCTCCTCTGTGCCTCAACTTGCTCTTCCAATGTTAAGAAATACAGTTATTCTGTATGTTTCTCTTTTCTGAGTTCACAGTACCTGGAAATAATGTGACTGTTGTGTTGCAGCCCATCAAAATGGTGGTTTTGTCTCATCAAAGTGAGTACATATGCTGCAAGCCCTGGGATGTACTTTAAGGTCTAGGTGAAGGTTGAAGATGTTTCAGTGGTTGGGAGAGAACTGTCAAGAACAGCAGGAACCAAAACTGATTTTACCTGGCCCACACTACATTTTGAGATCAGTTTCAGAATGAAGTATCCCCCAAAATATTCTACTTTCTCTTAGAGTGAATTGCAGCAGTCCAAGGAAACACAGTCAGTAAACTATCAAAGCCATGTGGCTGACCACAGCTGCAATGTCTGAGCTTAGCTTCTTTTATTTAGCAATGTAGCTATACCCAAATGATGGTTTCATTAGGATTATGCTAGATTAAACTTTTCAGGAACTGTTTGAGAAGACCTGATACCTATAGAGAACTGGTAACTACTTGAGAAGATCCTGCCTCACTAGTGGGTTGTATATTACTGACATGTGACATATTTTTTTAGTTACAAGATATTTTTTACTACAACCTGCCATATTTCAAAAAGAAAACAGATGCTTTCATTAAGAACCCTATAACAGAGAATATGCATGTGCAAAATGCCATAGACAACAAGGAGAAAAATAGAAGAAGGTATGAATATCTGTAGACAGTTTGTGGTGAAATTTGAAAGTGATAGTAGAGAGGAGCAGGCACAAATCTTATTATTTATTAATTGGATTTGTGCCTGCACCTGTTGCACATGTATTTGAAAATACCTGCCTTTGCAAAAGGTAGATCATTTCGTCTTGATACTTTTACACCAAGAAACTGATGTATAATCTCTTTAAGTTTTGTATTTCTGTGTATTTGATAAATTGTTTTGAACACTCTTGAGTCACACATATATATCTCGTTGCCTGTTTTTTCAAAATTCCCAGCTATGTTATTTATCGTAGTGTAATGCCTGTGCAGGGCAATCCTGAGTTTTCTTTCTTTGGTTCAAAGAATTCTTATGAAAAACACATGCACTGAGATGATGCAGTAGGTACCATGGAGGGACATGCAAAAACAGCTAGGATAGCCCAAGAGAGGAAAGGGAAGTGGAATCTATTTAATTGTTTAATTGGTTGAAAAGAAACCTGACATGAAGCATTTGTTGATACTAAAATCTGGTCTATGATTAAGATCACCTTTGTACCTGAAGGAAATGAAGTCAATGCCTTGGAAACTAAAAATTTTAACATGGATTAGTTCATCTGTTACCTATGGCCAATTAAAAGCAGATACAAAAGTACACTTCTATGTTTAAAAGAATGAGAGAGAAATAAAGTGTCCAATACGGAGGAAAAGAAAGAAAAAGAAAGCAGGAAAAGTAATTGCACAAGGTGTTTATTGGAATGAAGAAAAATAACTTTGCTACATGACATGAAATGGTTTCTTTTGTGTAGATTTATTATTCCATTTATTCTTAAAACAAACCAACCATAGACATTTACCTTAGGAACAGAAAAGTTGCTTATTTCTGTACTGTAGAGTTTAACAGAACTATGAACTGATGGTTTCACAAGGCATCAGTCACACTTCCACAACATTTGCTGATATAAATATAAAAGCTTCATTTTAAAGGATAAATAAAGCAACACTATTATCTAAACAGGGTAAAATTTAACATCCTTGTGGTTTGTGGAAATTTTTGATGTGCCTGCTGGCTTTTCAATAAAAATCAATTATGCCTTAAATGCGAGCGGTAGTCAACATACTACAGACTATAAATTCAATTTCATACTCAGAAATATGGATTAGCTGAACTTGATGCCCTTCCATTGATTTCAGAAAGCAAAAGCTGATAAGGTAAATAATAGTAAGAAGCTCTCTGACACTCCACATCAAGTTCCGGATTTCCATATTATTTTTGTAAGAACTTTCCAGCCACCACAATATCCTCCTTGTGAAATATGTATGATGAATAGATATTATATGGATTGCTGATTCATCTCTATTTACAGAATGGATATTTGGCTTTTATAATGTAAGGTGGGAACTGGATAGGAAATGAATATACTTATTTCTTTTAGCACCATGCAAGGTATATATCATCCAGGGTGAATAAAGCCAGTAAGTAATTACAGAGCAGTCTGATGAAGCTCATGTTCTCTAGACTACAAACTTTTTTAAATAATGTTTCTAGACATAAGGTAAGCCAGAGGAAACCAGTCTCTTTAACATACAAGAAAATTTAAAGCTGCTGTAAATTTAAAACAAAACTATCTCTCTGCTCTCTGAGAAGAACATCTGAGACTAACATGAATTACAGAAAATGTACTGTAGTTTGAGGGGGAGAGAAAGGCAATAATGTTAGAACTGGGAAATATAGGAGGGAAGATGGTTCATGATCTAAAACTTTAGATTATTTATCAGAAAAATCTGGTCATATCTGAAAAAAATTTCTTCCCTTCCTGAAATTATGGAACACTTGGGCTATAAAACTTGTGTTCTTTGGTTTTCAAACAGGGCTCAGTCATTCTTCTTTTCAAAAAAAATCTGATTCATTCAGGTTAAATCCAAAAGGCATCTTAAGTAGATTTAGCCCACAAGGACTTGTTCTTACCTTCATTCAAAGGCTTATCATTACTTTGACTCTAACCTACAAACACTGCTTTCTTTTGTCACACCTCTAGCACTTTGAAAGGGACACTGTCAATTTATATGGGCCTTTCTCAAGGAAAGCTGAATCCCCAGGAATATCTGTGATAGACATTTGGATACTAAAACCTCTTTTTAAAAAACCCAAACCACTGCTTAGTACCTACTGACATGAATATGGTTACAACATTGCAGAACCATCAACATTTAAAATCTCAGCACTATGCAATTGAAAAGAAGCTTAAAATGCCAAAAATCTATAATTTCAGGAACTGTTTTAGGAAACTCAGAGCTTTATTTGCCCCTAACACATGTCTTGCACATTATACTCTGTCAGCTCACTTCCACTGGTAGCCTCTGCTGTGGCCTGTCCCCAGAGGGACTGCGCTGAATCACATACTCTCTGGCGGAAGAACACAGTTTTGATGGTTCACTACTGCAATCAGTGCCGTCTCCCGCTTTTACACCTCATGGGTAAAACACTTAATTGAGATTTAGAAGATTCAAATGTTATTTCCATCTCTCCTGTTGGCTCTGGCATTGGCTTCCAGAATGGCACCACACCCCACCAAGCTGTCTCAGTTTATGAAAGCACCAGCCATTTCAGGTGTGTTATCCCCTTCTGTCCTACTTTGTCTTGTGCTGGGGTCATACTGCCTCTGAGCTGGACAGGGAAACCAAATTGATGAAATGGCACTGGGCCAGTGGAGAGGACCTCATGCCAAGGATGTACTCAGAGTCATCGTGCCTCACCTTTCCCCCGCACATTGTTGCACATGTGCCATGCAGCTGCGCATGGTACCTGAGCAGCCACATCTGCAAGGCAGGCAGCAGATATGCAAACTGCAGGCATTGGGATGGGGACTGGAAAACAAAGACCCCCAAGTGAATCTCATACTTAATAGGTGAGAGATACAGTCCACAGGGGTGCCTGCTAACATTGTTTGTAGTGTTTGGTGCACTGGCTCCCTAATATTCACTTACTTAATTCTAATTCTAGTTCTAATTCTAATACTAATTTAATTCCTTCTTCAAATTCCTCTGCAGAACTTATTTCCAGCACAGGCCTCTGTGGATTCTGCCTTTTTATATTAACTGAATGAGTTAATTTATACACTAAACTACTTTAAAAATGATCGAAAGAAACTTGCATTATGCTTATCTAACAGAAGCACATCAACTTGTATTGTTATAGATCATTTGTTTTCCCATAATTTCCCATCTTTCCCTCTGGTCAGTCGTAATGGAAGTCCTAATCTTAAAAGTCACAACACTGAGCAGTTCTCTGACAGAACCAACTGAAACTTGATTTTCAGGTGTTCTGCTTTGGAGGGTTGATTCTGTAAAGTAATATATTCAACATGTGTACCCTGCTACAACACAAGCTTTTAATTTTCATTTAAATGGAGGTATAATTACATAGAGTTCTTGCACTGTAACTGCTGTAAATCACATCCTAAATATGCAATTGTGTTAAATTCTGATTAATGAAATTTCTTTGTAAGCTAGACATTCCGTGTTAGATTTATATAACAATGACAAATAAATCTAATAAAACAAAAAAGCTCCTGATATTTCCCTATATTGTTCCAGTGTAACTAAAGTATATACAAGAAAAATATACAGCATTATTTATGAAAATATAATTCTTGTAGATACACTCAGAAAACTGCAAACATTCATAAACATCTCTCTCTTTGGGGAAAGAGAAAAGTGCCATTTAACAGGTGTTAGAATGTAAATGACATCTCATTAGTGACTTCCTTTTGCAGCTCAGAGACAAATAAAACCTTCATTTAAAAGCATTAGTGTTGCTCCTAAGGGTTTCTGGTATCATAATGTTTTGGTTTATGACGATATTTAGCCTTTTCTAACATTCCCACTTATTTCTACAGAATAAACCAGCCTCTGTCTTTAAAGTTAAGACTTAGAATAAAACCAGGGGTGGAAGAAGATGACTGTACAGCTATTCATACCTTCGTCCCTTGCAAGTAAGTTGCAGGGAATTATCATCTGCATTAACATGAGAGAAAAAGAGCAGCTCATCTTCATTCTGGACACCAACTGGATTCTAATTTTCCTCTGCAAGGTGTGAAAACCTTTATATGTTTCTTATATGTAGGTTTTTACAAAAGAGTTTCTCTTTAACATGCTTTTCCCAAAAAAACCCAACCATCACAAAACAGTTTTGGAGAGATGTTAAATTACTTCAAGCATTACTAGAATATTAATTCAGTCTTTCTGGGTTAGGTGATTGCTACATACCAGTTTCCATTTTGTTACAAAAAAGAAAAAAAAGGAAATCAAGTACAACCATTTTTGTGGTAGTAAGAGGAACTTGAGGAACTTTCACTTGGCTTTCTAAGAATAACTGCAGTCAAATAGCATATTAAAATTGTGAGTGACCCTTTGGCAATGAGACTGTCAAATTCAAATACTGTGCTGACCAACAAGGCTTTTGTGCACCAAGTGTGAGAGGAGGTGGTAGAAGGTGAACAGTGTCTTTCAGCATATATGGGAAGGAACACAAGAACCGTCTGAGCTGGTCCTCAAGGTCCATTTCTAGCCAGCGAGCACGACCAGAAGCTGTACTGCCTTCCAGTACAACGTATGACACAGCTGGGAGTCAGAGCCTATCCTTGTCCCCAGGGCTGCTGAATAAGTCACACAGCTGACACATTTTTTTTTTCCCCATTTTTCACATCATTTAATAGTTAGACTTATTTATTTACCAAAGGTTGTTGGCTTAACCATTGGCTTGTGTTACCTGTCACTGCAATGATGTACCCATTTGGGATATTTTTCTGAAGATCTCAAAGATCATGGATGAAAAGATGTACTTTCCCACATTCTAAATTAGCTGTAAGCACTTCAAATAAAGCCTGAGACATTATCTAAAAAGCTCGAGGTAAATGTATGCGTAAGTGCAAAGATAGGAAATAATGGTGAAAATGGTAAAATAATAGTAATAATAATAATAATGTGAGTGTTTTATACCATTTCACTGTTAGTTTTCATTCCTACCCCATTTCATAAATCAGTTTACATCCTCAAGGGGAGTCTTGTTTTTAGTCCCAACCATTCCTGGGCAAAGGACATTGCAGTGAAGGGACCAGGGGCAGAGGGGGAGATATTCAGTACTTTACAGTGGAAAAGGGATACAAAGACTGTGTGAAAAGACATACAACAAACTTACTCTTAGTGGATGGGAACAGATTAAACTCACAGAAAATTCTGAATGCTGCAGGGAAGGCAAATAAGGAACTTTATTTACACTTGTTCAGAATAAAAGAATGAACAGGACATTCAATGGCTCCGACAAGCAAAAATTAACTTGATGTTTTTTCAAATACTTCTACTTTTTTGTAGCATTGTAATTTGCAATTGTAGAACTCATTATCACACAATATTTTAAAGTAATGTCATTTTGAGAATAACGTTGAGCACATATCTGCAATGAAAATGGCATAGCAGAGAGTCTAATCATGGTCTGAAAGTCTGTTTGCACAGCTTATGCATAAAGGTAGTCAGTTTTCGTCATTTTTTAAAAAATATTTTTATTTTAAAATTCTAGATTAAACCAGTCCATCTCATTTACTCAATTCTTAATTAATTCAGTGAGTTTGTCAAATATAAAAAAATTGGAAAAATGTGGCAGTTTAAAAAAAATGTAAAACAGAATTAACTCCACTTTTTAAAAATTTTCATTCAAACTTTTGTTTTATAACACTCAATATATATTAGTATCCCAAAATAACAAAAATCCTTGCATTTAGCCATAAATTTCCTGTGGGTTCTGTTTGCATAAACAAAGCACCTCATAAAACATGAAATGTTTCGGTTAGAGCTTTCCAAAGTATCAACATTTAATAAACACATAGTTATCTTCTGAAAACGATAAAACCTGCCATCTAGAATTTAGCTAAATTCCCTAGTCAGATCTAATGGGGATATTTTGTTCAGGAATCTTTTGACATCTTTCTCACTTTTTAATCAATGTGATTGTATGGAATGTGCTACAGCTTGATGGAGCACAATAAAGTATTAGCTAGTGAAAAAGAATTCACTGGATATCAATCAATAATAAATTGGAACAAACATTTTCTAAATAAGTGCACAATAATCGTGTGACCAATTCATTCCATATCAGTTTATTACTCAGCTAGTGTATCATCTACAATTAATCCAGAGATAGTAGTGGGTAAAGGGACAACGAGTGAGGATTTTTTCGTATATGATAAGTGGAAAAATACTAACTGGGTGCAGGAATTTAAAGTCTTAAACATAATTCTGAGAAAATACTCTATTTAAATGAAGAATATTTAACAATAAAGATAAATAATAATAATAAAAAAATTAGAAAACCCAGACCAAAACAAAAAAAAAGCCCTATCTCCTGGATTCAAAACTATGGTACTCTGATGTTTTGTGATTTGTTCACAGTCTCCATTTTTTCAGCAGTGGCTTGGTTTTCCCCAGAATTAAAAGACAACAATTCCATGCAGCAAGAGAGGGAGGTGCAGCGCACAAAGCTCTGGCATGATGTAAGGGTTTCTGCATTTTAATCTGTTCTCTTGTAATCTCCCTCTGTGGTTCAAGTCAAACCACTTACTCCTTTTCTGCCACTGTTTCAATTTCAAGACAATTTACTTATTTCCCAGGAGAAATGGAATGCTCATTTGTTATATGTAAAGCTGACTATAAAGCAAATACAACTCTCCAACACCCACTCCCCATTACTTTTGGAAATGTCTTTTAAAATATTGGCAACTGTGTGGAGAAAAAAAAAAAAAAGGACAAAAACATCTGGGCTCTGCAAGTTACCCTTCTGCATCAGGGTTTATAGAAGTTTGCAGAAAAATGTCCTCTCTCTTATCCCAAAGAACTCTTAGTGACTTTCCCCTTCATCCTACACCAGGACTGCTGATACCTTTGCGATTACGGAGGAAAAAGGTCTGTGACTGATAACCACAAGATCCCTAATCTTGTCATCCCTTGTGGTCCCCTGGCCATCCTCTTGCATGTCACTGACTTCAGTCAGCCTTTTGGTGACACCTTCAGCACCTGTGACAAAGTGCCCCAGGTCAGGTGCTGTCAGCCCTCTCTTCTGTCTTTTGCCTAAGGTAAGAAGTTTGTTTCCCTTGTCCCAAGGAGCAGACTGTGGTAAATATTCCCCCAAACAGCCTTAAGATCCAAAAGGGCCTTCAATAAATCAATGTTTATTTGAAAAACAAGAAAATACCACAGCAAAATCAAAGCTAAAGTGTTCAAAAACACCTATCCCAGGCTCCCTAGTGGCAGAGATTGGTCCAAACAATTGAAGTCACTGAAAGAAAATCAGAAAATATGATGCTCAGATTTCCAGAGTCCTGAATCTCTCTCAGACTGTCAAAGTCCTTGTACGACCCTCAGTACTCAGATGCCTCTGAGTCCCCTGGTGTCACTGCGCTTGGTCTCTTGAAGCTGGATAGATATCTGTCAATTATACTCTTCAGGATACTTTGATGTGGCCAGGTATGACCTTATTCATTACCATACAAGGCATGAAAGCATCTTTTGTATTGACAATAAGATTTGTTCATGCCATATGCAGCCTCCTTTCTTTGGCCTGGCTTATACCATGTCATCCAGCTCAGTTTAATTTTATATTTGCAGGTCCTGTAGTTGGTATGGTGCTTTGTTGTAATTGCTGCTTTACTCCCATATCAGAACTAAGTGGTATGTCTTTCTCTGGTCTTAGAGTGAATTAATATGCTTGTACTGGCTTCTCAAATATAGAGAATATCCATCCTCAAATGCAGTTATTTAATGCTAGGTAGATTTTTATTGACATGGCACAGCATGTTACCTGAAGCTATGTCAATCAGAAATGCAGAGAGATCATATTTCATAACAATTCTCAATGAAATACTTCTATAACAAATGTAATACTGCCACTATCCAAAATTAAAATTACTTAAATTACAACAAAGACAGTCTTCATGCAATACCTTTGCAGGCAAAGTTATATACACAGTCTCTCCACACACACCCCCCCCTCCTCCCCTCACAGTCCTCGAGTAGTATATTCTTTAAAAGAGAGACTTGGTATTCATGGGAAGCTGGTTATTTTAGTGTCATCTTATTTTTGAGACACTAAGCAGAGCCTATATGGAGACTGGTTCTCCAACACAGCAGCTTGTTAAGGGGAGTTGAGTGACATCCCAGCATACATCTAGCTTCCTACTGAGTCTCCAACATCTGTTACTGCCTAACTGCCTGAAATACGTGGTGCTTTCTAAGAAAAAAAGTAAGGTTTGTTTTTGTTTTTACACATATGCTCAGCTGAAAAGTGTGTGAGCTGATCCCTATCACATCCTTGGACATCTATGTCATCTGCTCACATACTGCAAGATATAGACTGATTTAGTGTAAGCTGTGCTCTGTTAACGTTTTCTTAAAGACACAGGAAAAGGTAAATAAAGATGGGAAAATGTCCATATATATACCATGAGCATTATTATATAGGCAGAAACTATGCTGACTTGACCAAAAATGTGGGTGTTTTTTCAAATAAACTTAGTGATGGAAGCTTAACATAGCTGTAGTGGGTGATAAATCTTGAGGGCAGATCCCAGTTCTGGAAATGGGCACAAAGTTTAGGCTGAAATCCAAGCATACTGCATTAAACCTAAATATTTTAAGTCTGGTATATATCAGACAACTAATTTGTTGGATCAAGTCATCACCACTATAAAACCCCTACACCCTGGAACTGACAACTTCAAGTTCAGAATTTAGCAGGGAAATGTCTGGCTCCTGTCCAAAAACACAGTGCAGAAGCGCCTGTGCTCCCAGAATCAGTCCCTAGTGAATGACCACCTTCAGGTAGAAGCAGCCAGATGGGAATGAACAGTGCTCTGCATTGCAAGTCCTGGAAATATTCCAGATGAATGATGGGTAGGAAACAGCAGTAAAATTTAAGCATTAAATGCCACTAAAACATATATAATGTAAGAAACTATTGAATCAAAATGAAATAAAGTTCAAGGTCAGCTTAATAAGTAAAATCTGCTAACCTGTGAAAACTGGAGTTTAACTGATCTCAGAGAGAAAAACCAGTAAATTTCACAGTGCATTCCAATAGACAAATAGTTTTGGAAGTTTGTTTAGGAATCGTTCCAGCACTATGAATAAAATCCAGCAAAATCCAGAATAAAGAAACATAGGATACTGAAAGCAGCAGGCTAATCATACTGTGGCTGATCTAAAAAACAGAAGATCTAGTAGGTCAATCTGTACTAACTGTGTTATAGGAAAAAAGTTCAGAAAACCTGGGATTCTGTGTTATCTTACTGAATGATACAGATATATTTAGGTAACTATAATTTTTTATTTTTTAAATATTTTAGTTACTTGAAAAAATCACCAATCACTACCAAAGCAAAAAGTGTTTGCTCAGTCTATTCCATTATTTCCCAAGGCCACATAGTAAACTTAAACAATAATGTTCAAAATGTAACAGTTTTTATTGAGGTAAACTGTGCTCAAAGAGAAGCTTGATTCTGACAGCAGTATGATGCCAGTATAACTTTGTAGCAAAAATATTGCTCAGAAGGAGGCATTTCTTTGTGGCAAAATGAGTCACCAACAGCAAGTCACTTCTCAATTCAGTATTTTTTTAGGTTTTTAATAGGTATCTAGTGACAATCCATGTATTTGGGGCTTATTTTAAAAGGAGGCATAAATTAGGGCTTTGCATGCATCATTGACAGCCTGTCCCAGCAGTGCTGCTCCCTGGCAAGGCAGGTAGCAAAGTCAAGGGCAAAGGTTGTAAAAGAAGTACAGAATAGCCAAGGGAAGATGTAGAACTACAAAGGAAATATGACATTAATATTGTAGGAAAAAGATGTCAGAATTGAAGGAGAGACAAGAACTAATGCAAAAAAGCTAATGCAATGAGTCAGATATGCAAACAGATTTGTTCCATTCATAACTCCAATCATCTGTTTATTGATGTGACTAGTTACCAAAAGAGATCAAATTACACTAAAATTTGACTGAGGAGAAGGCGCTCAGAAATACTAGTTGTTTGCTTCAGCTTTCCCATAGGTGATATTCCAAATATTCCCAGAAAGCTATAAGCAAATTTAAAACAACAGCAAAAAGAACTGAAGAAATATAAAATTCAGAAAACTCCAAGACTTCTGTGATGCAGCTGGAATATACCTGTTCATTGATTATCATAGCAAATAAAACAAATACAAGACCAGAGTATTTTTAAATTTTAAAATACATCCAGCTTTTCTTTGTTTTCCAGAAGAGCTATGCTATCTAAAGTGGCCTGCTACACAAGCCTCTAAGCATTAATGAGAAGGATTAATACATGTTGTTATGACTCAAAGCATTTTATGATTAAAAAAGAGCCCATTTAACCATAATGATTCAAATTCAGCTGCAGCAGTATAAGGCGAAATTCCCATTGATTTAAGTGAGACTGAATTCAGTCCTCATCTCCTGTGCCTTAATAACACTGTGGGCCTGAATATGACAGTGCCTCTTACTTTGTGTTTAACCAAAACAAATGTCTTAAATGCCATCATTCATCTTTAACCCTCAATAGAGTGCTGTTTCATCATTTTCTCCCTACAAGGTGTATCTTTTAATTCAAATGTATGCAATAAAAAGCATTCCCAAAGTATATCATATCTAGTTAACCACATTAAGTATTCCCTAAATGGAAAGGTCATTGATATTGGATGGATTTCTCAATTGAAACGGAAGACTATATCTCAGAGGAATTTTTATAGATGACATTCATATGTCTTAATTCTGGATTGCATAATACAGAGTACTTTTGATAGATACATTTAACAGTATAATAAGGAAAAAAACCAGAGAATTAAAAATTAGTCTCCCTCTTTGTTTGTTTCATCTCTTATTTTAGATTTTGCTCAGTTAGACAGTCAAAACAAACAAACAAAAAATTTGTATTAGGTGACCTGTGACAGCATTTTAAGAATGTACATGCAAATGTCTTGAAATCTGAATGTGCTGCATACTATCTATGGAAATAAAACCTTTAACTAAAATGTGCCAAACCAAATAATTTGTACTCCTTGTATTTAGCTGCAATTAAGAAGACATTTATAAGACTTTACGAAGGCACTATTTTTGGACTTGTTACACTATTGTAAACAACACAATATTCACAAATTTCATGAAGTATCAAGGTGGCTTCCAAATTATTCATCTTTCCTTCCTGGAGATAAAGATTTGTTTCAAGGAACATGAAACCGAAAACATTTTCTCCCACTTAAGGGGGAAGTGAGAAGTGTCAGATCCCACTTAAGGCATCTATTATCACAATATGTTTTGCTGTCATGTCATGGTTCTGTATCTCGAATGCCTCCAAAGTGTTAGTCCTGCCTCACGTGCTCCTCCTGCATAGCTCTTATATCTGTTTACCTTTATAGGGATAGCCCAGAGGACAGACCATGGTGACCTTTGGCTGTCCCAAGGAGGAAGGAAGAAACAATAGCACAGAGGAGTGATTGTTTTAGAAGTATTCCAGACCACTCCTGGAAACAAAGCCCTGGAAGCGGCAGGATGAGGAAAAGGCTACAGAAATGCAGCACTTTGAAAATATGACTGTTTTTTTGAAATTTCTAGAAATGCTATCACCACCACTAGAGATACACCAGCACCACTGTGGTGGTGATTAACCACCGTGTTGATACTTTTGGGAGTATGAAAATAACATGCAATTGGTTTCTCCTTTATTCTCATGAATAAAGGAGAAATTGTGTAAATAGAAAACAGACAAATGTGGTGTAGGGGGAAGATGGAGGAATGCTCTGTGACCCCTTCTCTTACATCCAAGCCTGAACTCATGTGGGGCAACATCCGTTGCCTTGGGTGGCTCCTTCCTCTGGCACCTTCCCTTTGAACAAGCTTTAACCAAACTGGTCAAACAATCCTGACTAGGAAGGTATAGTTTCACAGCTCTCAGACTACCCACAGTGCTAAGATGTGGCAATGAATCTGTTGGGAGGAGGGGGAGGAGCAGGCAATACAAGGGTCTTTAATTCAAAGTAATGGCAACCTTGTAATGGAGATGCTTCAGCAAGGGCTTGAATAGCCTTTCCTTCATGTGTCTTGAAAAGACTGACCTGGCTGAAATGAATGGTGTGTTTGTACAAAAACAGACTGCCAAGGAGAGTTTAAAAAAGAAAAGGGCTTTTAGTAATTTGGGTCATATTTAATTCTAACACACTTTTTTTAGGTATTACTGTAACATCAATTTGATAAAATTTCATGACAGCATGCATGGTCTTGTGTTTCAGGTGAAAAGAGAGGATTTATGAACAGTTAGCATTCATCTTAGACCCTAACAGCAAACTTCAATCAGCAATGTCTTTTTCCTCCCTTCTGTTTAAACAAAGAAGGAAAGAGAATATCACAGTGCTCCTTAAAATGTACAAATCATTTCTTCTTCTCCTGGGTTTGCTTTGCATCTCCATTGATTCTGCTGATGAGAATTCTGCTGCTGCTGCAGAATCACACAAGGGTACCTTCCCCTGTGCAAGGGTAGTGGCAACATCTTCCTCCGAGCAAGACCTTTCCCGCTTCACCTCTCGGGTCATGCTGCCTCACTGATATTTAAATTTTTTTAAATGGCTTAGCATGCACTTCTGAGTTTTAATCTTTAGACAAACTCTTGGTTCACCTTCTAGCCCTAGACTCCTCCAAGATCAGCCTTATATAAATATTGTTAGTTACAGCTACTCAAATCAGCAGAGACCTATTCCATTCAGCCTTTTTTTCCCTTCCCTTTTTTTAAAAAAAGGGCAAACTGTTTTATACCAACAACCATCTGTGAGCCTGTCTTTTAGGCCATCAAACTCTTCCATCCATTACAGAGAGCCTTCCTCACCTCCGCTGCATGACAGCGCAATAAAGATGACATACTAATTCAATGACTTGTAATTTCAGCTAAACAAAGACAAGTGCTGCAGCTTCTCCTTTTGTGTTTTGGTGCCATATCGGTGAAGCCAGCTATGCAAACATAGCACTGGGAGGGTTTTATGACAGCAGTTGAATGGGGAGAGTAGCTTGGTGTTGCTTTTTTATGGGTTTTGGCTCCATGATATTTGGCTCAGTGTTGCTGGCCATTGCCATTGTGTCTGGATTCTATGTCAGCAGCAGCTAATTGTTCCAATAATGTTTATCATAGGGATCCACCAGGGAGCTGTATATGTGGAGATAAGCTACAGGGCAATGATACTCACTATCTTACTGATCTCTATACACAGTGCTTTTGCTTCATGCCAAAAAGCTCTTTAGGTTTTCAGTCTAAAAAAGAAAGGAAAAAAAAAACGAGAAAAAATAACAGCTTAATCATTGTGCCAACAATAGTGTCTAAGGGGATGTAATCAGGTTCCTCTGATAATCTTAGCAACACATGAAAGTCATGCGCAAAAGCAGTAATTGAAGCAGTTGGTTCTTTCTACCACCTGCTGTTGAAGTCACAGGTTAATCTAAATGAGGTCCCCTTCCTATGAAGTAGGATGCAGGGCACTTTTTAAACCATGAAAACGTCTTATGCAGGCTTTGCAAAATAATAAAGAAACAGTTCATTAAATGAAAAGTATTAAGTATCCAGTGCTTGCTCAACATTTCATGCTGCTATCGGGTGCCATATCCAAGTGGAAAACCCATGCTAATGTTTAAACCCCAATGCACACTTCAGTTTGCATGTGGAAGTAGACAAACGGAGTTTGTCAGGCAGATGCCCCCAAATAACTAGCCATTAGGGAGTCAGCGTAACAGGTTATAGGAAAGTGACTGTTTTTTAAGGCTTGATTTTGACCCCTATAAATAATGCAAAAAAATTGTCTAAGTGCACAATGGCACTCTTTTATGTAGATACTGGTAGATAATTCATAGTCTTAATTCTCTTACAAGTTTTTCACATTACGTCAAGGACTAAAAAATAAGTAGTTGAAGATTTGAGCTCTAAACTGGACAATTTACAATTTTTCCTACTGTTTTTTGTTCTGAAACCCAAAAACAGGAGAAAAGCAATGAAATGAAAATGTTATTGTGGGTAAGAACCACTATCATTACAAGCACTCTTTGTACCTTTTACATAATAAACGATTTATAATTAAAGGCTCAATGCTGTGGCTGTATTACCAGTTAACTATTATTCTTACTGGCCCTGTAAAGTTGCCCCAAGATCTCTGCCACACACATTATTAATCTGCTTAAGTATTAGGTGCATAAACTCAGCAGAGTTAATAAAATGCTATAGCTTCATCTCCAAAGTACAGAAATCCTTCCCTTATGGAAAAGTCCTGAAGGATTTAATAAGGATACCACCAGTTATTTCCTATAGAAATTACTCTGAAATAATTTACATAATTTGAGAAAATGATGTACTTCCTACAGGCTTTTGAACCATCCTAAGGGATTCTATAGCAAAGATAGCGCGCTTTCTGAAATTCTATTGGATATTATAATATTCTACTATATTCTAGAGGAATCTTCCATAAAGAGCTGTTGGAATCCTCCTCTGAAATTAAACTGATCCTGTTCCTGGAAACAACAGGGGTTTGAGTATTTTCTCCCTTTTGTTTCTTCTCATACACAGTGACTATATCTGCATTATCAAGTAAAGCTGAACAGTGGGAGTTGATCTGTAGATCCAAACAACTGGGGCTGAGGATCCAGCATTCACATTATACACATATTTGGGTGGTGGTTAAAAAGGGCTTGATTTAGTGTGGTCCCATGAACCAGCTGCAGTGGACTAGGTGTGCTCCTAGAGAATGTCTCTTGCTTTAGTTTTACATAAAATTGCAATATGTGGGGATCTTTCACTTCAAAAGCACACTTATTCCACAAACTAATAGGTTAATGTAGACATACTAGTGTCTTCTGTGTATTATATAAACTATACATCATTATTACTTCATTGGGAGGAATTGTTTCTGTGAGAAATCAGTGAAGGTCAAGCCAGAATATGACACACTAGAAATATTTCAAAGATAAAGTAAGAAATCAGTCTTCAAATGCAACTACCATCTACCACAATGACTGAATATGTAACAAAGAATTAGAGCAATGAAGTTCAGAGAAATGTGGTTAAAAATGGAAAACCTCATACATAAAGCCCAGGAAAAATTTCTCTAGTTGTAAGTAATGAACAAAGTGAACTGATCATTCACTTGTATTTGTTGGCTCTTCCAAGACTGTTCTGACAAGGACAATACAGTTAGCAAAAGTATGACTGTGTAACAGTGACAGAAGATTTAAAAGAAAACAACTTAAAGTTTTAAGTATTTTTCAAGAAGCTCACTTTCACCAACTTTCTTAGCAATTTTGTGACAGTCCAGCTTTTCCTGTGTTACAAGAAAAGCTAAGCACATACTCAGAGATTCTGCAGCCATCAAAAATTATAGTAATTGGAAACAGAATATACCACAGACTAGCAGCTAATACAGAATATGATGCTCACTTGAGTTGTGCAGCCTACATGGACTTCTGAGGTCCCCTTGCTGCACAGATCAAGTGATATTTCACCTTTCACATGCATTTTTCTTTCTGTTTTAGAACGCAAGGCCTGGTTCTACCATCGTTAGTCACACCGAGTAATACCTGACTCTGCAAGTAATCCCTATTGATTTCAGTATTAATTCTTGTTAAATGCTGTTCTTACAGGAGAAAAGGTGCCACTAAGAAGTTAGAAGGATTTATGTACTGTTTCATCTTTGTAGTTCTTTTTTCCCCTCCATTTTAGTGTGTGTGCATTCTCCCATCTATTTCAACCCTCCTGTTTTTGCCTCTAGTCTTTTTCAAAATCTTCCTTGCTATTCTCTCCCTTCCCATTCCTTACTGTCTTTCAGTCCCATGTGAATCTCAAACTCCATCATTTACATTTCCAGTTGTCAGCAAAGAGAAAAGACAGAATGTGTCCAAGTCCACCATGCTTTTTGTTACCAGTTGCCAAACTGCACAAAAATGTTGCTGGAACTCTGTCTGTACTTGCCAAGTTCCCAGTATCTCCCATCCCTGCTTGAAACGGGCTGTGAAGGGCAAAAGTAAGTGTAGGTGTTTCAGAGATTTCCTAAAGTGACATTCCCAAAATCTATCTCTGGATGGAGGAGCAAGATTTGCCTCATTACTTGCTCTGCCTCTGTTTCCATACTCAATGTAGGGTTAACTACAGTGACCTTGCTTTCTTAACAGATATAGGAATATGCAAATTGAAAACAAACACAAATGCAATCTTCCAAAACAAAATGCTTATTCATGTTCCCTCAGGGAATGGTGAGAGAACACACTGTATTTGATGGCTAAGTCAAGTTACAGCAATACAGGAATGGATATACAATAGCCTTATTCTCCTGCTTTTGCTCTTCCGTTATAAGTGAGTATAGATTACATCCACTGTATTATGTTTAGAGGGAAAATACTATAAAAGGGTAGGAAATTACCAGAAAGACCCATCCTATTCAGATTCCACTGAAGAGGACCTATACAATGTGTTTCAGAAATCTATCCTCTAGGACCTCACCACTTTATTCTGTGCATTTTATGTGTTATGCAGTTGTTTCTAAGAGGACCAGCAACCAGGTTTGGATGTGCAACTCAGATTCCAGCTCATTCGTATTCTTGACTGCTGAGTTAAGTTTTTTAAGATCTTCTATCATTAGGAATAATTCAAAATATACTGGCATCTCCTATTTTTTGTACTTGGCCTGAGTTCACTCTTCCCCTTTGGGAGACGAATCTTTCAAGTTTCACTTTTCCATTTCATTGCTCTGGTAGCTCTCTGCAACATTCACAGAGCCAGGGTGGTGGATTTGCAGCTTCTGAATGAACTATAATTGCTTATACCATCTTCAGAATATCAATCTTCAGGACTTCTCCTATTTACTAGTTTATTCTTAAAATAAACTTTGCTTTTAAGCACCAGATGGCTTTTCTACAGCAAGATGGCTCAGGGTACTACCCATGTTTGTTCCATGCTCTCAGAGAAATTTCTGTTTGGATTCTGCATAAAATAGGTGATGAATTCTATTGAATAAATGGTTTCAACTTCCTCCTGTTTAACACTTTAGTGTAATATAGCATTTAAATACTACCAAACTTCTAAATGCTGGATACAGATGATATTTATTAAATAAACTGAAAGTGTGCCCTTACCTACGGGCAAAATGAATGAAATACATGCTCGATTTAGAACAAATGAGAAAAAGTCATGTGTAACCACTGTGCAAATTATTTTTATAAGAGGAAAAGAAAACATAACATAAGCATTTATATTAGATTCTAGAAGTGCATCTTTCTGAAGAAACAAATGGTAGGTTTTTAAAACAAGTAATTTGTGAATAGACAAACAAATGCATTTTTAAGGAGTTTTTAAAGTGAACAACAAATGTTACAGGAAAGAGTACCTCTTGGCCCCTTCTACTCTGTTGACCAAAGAACCCTACAATCCACTTGAGCATGATTATGACAGTAATTGTATGGGGGGGGGGGGGGGGGGGGGGAAGGAGAGGAAGCCTTAAAAGCAGTTCCCACAGTGCCTGAGAAATTTGAGTAAAATATTTTTAAAGCCTTTAAAGAGTCCTTATGTATACCTGTTTAAGAACTGGCTGTTTCCCATTCTGTTTTCTGTACCATTAACACATGTGCCAGCTAAGCTCTGACACCAACGTTGTTATTGTTAAAATGACAACATGTGAAGCTAGGAGTATATAAGCTGGATTTCAGACCTCAGAACTAGTAGCCATTCTGGAAGTTGGAGAAAGGAAGAGGGAAAGTGTTTTGTAGGCTAAATTCAACTCAATTAGCTTTTTATTAGAGTGATCTCTTAACAGCAGAAGCCAGACTACAGGTTATATGTAGGCTAAATTCTATCCAGAACCTACAGTGAAAAAAAGATTACAAAAGTATAGCTGTTAATTGTTTAAATTTTAAATCTATGACCAGAGCATTTGTGTTAAAACAGATAGAGGTGTTAGCCTCAATGGATTATCTCTCCCTAAACAATTAGCTTTATTTTTTCAGAACCACATACATCCACTTATCATGACAACAAAGTTTGGTCTGACCATAGCCTTTTCATTAAATCCTTTTCATTGTTGATGTCTGGTTAAATTCCTCAAGACGTTATGGTTACTGAAAATTTATTTGAACTAGATTTAAGATGCCTATCTGCAACGTCTTTGCTTGTAATGGGCTATGTAACTAAAATATATATGCCAGAAGTTTCACACACTTGTCAAGTATGTTAAAAAAAAATTTAAACATTATATTTAAACACATTGTAGGTCCAACCTTCATCAAAACAAACATTCCTTGTGAACTTCAGAGTAAGCATGTAGCAAAATAGTTCTGTTTTCATGATACAATTAGCTTTTGCTTCCTGGCAAATTAATTTAAATTAATTTTGAATAGTCAACTTATTACCTCAGACAAATATGGTCAACTACTACAACAAAACTTGATCAAGAAGCAGGCAAGCTTTGTAGCCTCTAGCTCTATACTCAAAGTAACTAATCTGCTAGTCAAAAAAAGGACAACACTTGCTTCCTTACTTTCCATTACTATGAGGTTTGTTATATTATTTGTGGTCATCAGAAAGGTCAGGGGAGAAATCACTGATGAAATAACAGCTCCTTAACTATTGTTAAGAAAAGGTAAATGTTTAAAGCAGTTAGCCTTTAAGCTAAACAAAGTGTTGTTCAAATTTTGTCACTCGACAAGATTTTGTCACTAATCATATCTGAATCTAGTTAGAGCATTTCTGAAGTCAGGTAGTCATTTTTCATGTGTTCATCACCGGTAAATATGTTCCCTCTAAGTTCATTGCTTACCAAGAGACAGTTTGGGATTTTTCAACACTATTTTCATTACATGCTTTTTACATGTGTTGTTCAAATATGTAATGTTTTCATAGCAGACTTCTGGCTTTTTTCTCTGAGCATTAACAGCAGCTCTTTAACTAGTCATGAATAGTATTATGACATAATGTGAACTTGAATCACATGCAACAAACATTAATCTTGAAAATTCCACTTGTAGAAGTAATTAATAAATGCATATATTTTGAGACTGGGAAACTCAGTAATCTTTCAGATAATGGTTTGTCAAGATATGCTTGAGAAATCAATTTTACTATAGTATTCAATCTGCAAATCACTCTTATTTTTCTCTGCCTATCAGTATTCATACGTAGGAAAACTGTAGGTACTATTCCAAATAAGTATTTATCTGTCAAGCGGTATTCTGGGATGAAGCATACTTCAAGAAATGCATAAAAGAAAATTCTTACTGATCCTAACAGCACTGAAATGCTAAACTACAGGAATATTCTCTGATTTCTTACAGTATGGATCTACCTCCAGAATTACACCTAGGAACTACACCTTGTCACAGAAAATATTAGATTTCCATCAATCATAGAAATTCCTAGGAGAATTTTTTCTATTGTGGTAACCTTTTACCAAAACAAACAGCAAAATCAGAAAATAATAAATACTGGAAAAGTTTCCATATAGAAAGATAACAACTGCATGTCTAATGCAGGTCAACATTATGTGTGTAAAGTAGCTTTAAAGTTGCCATGGAGCTTCAGGTGTGGGTCTGAGCAGGACTGGCCCTCCTACCTGCTCTAATTTATTCCACCTGCAAATGGTCCCCTAGGTTACCAGCTCTAGATAGGTGTTGTCTTAGCTCTACAACAGACTGAGGTGTAAATGGCAACTCAATTAGCTTTTTATTAGAGTGATCTTCTCTTAACAGCAGAAGCCAGACTACAATCTCGACATTGTGACCAGTTTGTAGTGAAAGAGGGATTTACATATCACCTTGTGTTATGCATTCACCCTGTTCAGTTTAAGTGAGGTGACTTATATCCACAGGTTCTTTCTATGGGGAAGTGAGAAAAGAGAGCTGCTACTTGGACCTTTAAAAATTTGCAGAAAATGTAAATGTCTACATTAACTCCTGTTTGTAGTCATCTGGAAGAAATGGGAGCCATAAAATAATTCTATAGAAATTATAAATAAAATCTTCAATGCGATGTCTAAATCAAATTAAAAAAAATGAAAGAGTTGCAACATTTCACTAATTTCAGCTGCTCCATTTTGGCAAAATCATGCTAGCACAGAAGAAAAGAAATATGAATTAATTTCTTCAGTATAAGCAATTCTTATTACTTTCTGTAGAAGTTGCATGAATCAAGGGTAATAGACCACCATTGAGATGTATGAAACTGAAAAGCTGTTGACTTTCAGAAATCAGTAAAACTAGGCTGGCTGAAAGACAAGTTAATATATTTTTAATTAGATCTCCATTTGTTCATGATAAAGATTGCAATCAGTGTGAAATGTATCTCAAAATAACGAGCCAAATGTGTGGTCTGAGAAAAGCTATTTCTTAATGTGCTAAACATCTACACCTGGATTAAGGGATCTGACTAAACAAGAAATCTTTGCAAGTCTGATTACCTAGATGATATGATATGTAGGCACTGTGTGCCTATTTAGATCTATGTGATGTCTAGCACAAAAATAACATAAACACTAATAACTATAAATAGTCTAAAATTACCTTACGAAGCAGAACTGCTTGCTATTGGTTAAGAGAGAAATCCTTTGACTGGACTTTGACTAATTTTGAACATTATATAAATTAACTACACCATTAAATTTCAGTTGTTGCTAATAAGCGTTCCAAAGCATGTTATTCACACAAATGCAACTTGATATGTTGTGATTTTAAGCAAGTAGAAAATAAGGAACTATTGGCCCTCGTTCAGCAAAACTGTCAAAAGCCAGTGATGAGTCAAAGGCAACTCTTTCTCACTCTGAAGACTGAAACACCTCCTCTTTGAGACGTGTTAGGAACAGCAGGCTATCTGCAAAAGTCACATTGTCACGGTGAGAACAGAAACCTGGTGATATGTGATATCCATATATTTTCATCCCCTAAAGAGGCTAGAAAATCCATCTGATCTACCTACGATGCATCTGGAAATGGGAAGACAGATCTCCAGTTCCTGTGGGACAACATCCCTGTCTCATGGAGCAAGCCAAGAGAAGGTTGACCAGTATCAGTGTGTGCAGACAAGCTAGTGCACTCTTCCACGGTGACTCAGGAGTGGCCTAAAAAGAAAAAAATCTTTTTATACCTACCTCTTGGAAGAATGCTCTGTGCACAGGCAGGGTGGACCAGAACCGAACTCCTCACCAGCTAGTTGTATTCCCAAAAGCTCAATGGCTGTGTGAGATTACACAACTGGCAAAATAAAACTGATGCAGATTCTTGGATTAGCTGGCTGTGAGGCAAGGAAGTAATGATTTATAGTGTTCATGCTTCTCATTTTAGCTTGGATTTTTCATGAATTTTAAAACTGTCATTGGCTTCATTTGGCATTTGCTCTTTTCTCACTACATACACTCTACCACATACATAATTTAGAATTCCGCAACCACAATTTAAGTAAAAAAAAAAGAAAGATTCATTTTCCTAGAGCTTTCTTAGAGCCTTAAAACAAAGCTATTTTCTGGGTTTTAAAAAATCTAAATAAAGAAAAAATGAAATGTCTTAAACAAAAAGAACAGTATGAATCAAGCTATATGAAGGAAAATACATTGTCTCCCCTTTTTTAATACACAGTCTCTTTTAAATAGGTGCAACCAAAATATCTGTAACCAAAATTTTGGGAGGATGAAGGGCAAACCCAGCCAGTCTGCATCTACTGTGTAGTGATTGATCACTAAACCTCTCATCTTATACTTGAACCTTGGTACATGAAAGACAGATAAATCCACTGAAAAACTGCCTGGTCTTCACTGTAGTAACTTCTACCTCCAAATATGATGTAGAAAAGCAGAAATATGCTGGTACCAGTACTACCCTGGAGCTAGGTGTTTTAGATAAGCTCCTCAGCCTTGAATTGATCCAACTTTCCTAGCAATACTTTGCAGTACGTTTTCAGCTTCTGTTGTCCATTAAGGATGGCAGGGATACTGAGTCACGGGGAACGCTGTAGGTGGGGTTCTGGGGCAGAAAGTAAGAGATGGTCTACTGGCCACTGAAACAGCTACCAAATTTCTCACTTGCCTACATAGTAGCAGGTTCTAAGAAATCCCTCTTCCACATGCTAGAAAGGATGCTCACATGCCAAGCTTATTGGGTTTAAAGGAGAAAAGGTTTTTACTCCCTGAAGACTGGGGGCAAAAGACCAAAGTAGTTGAATTGTGTCTGTAGGTTACAGAGGAAGTATATTTTATCAGAAGAATATATTTGAAAGTCTGACCTTTATGAAGAGAAATACAGGCCTGGCACTGACAAATTATTATGAGTAGTAACAGTCCTGATATCATTATTAGACGGCACTTTGAAGCCCAGCTTGAAAGACTCAGTCCTTCACACTGTCAGTCTATTCACCAGTAGTGTAGTTCAGCCTGGGATGCATGTAAATATAATTGATCACATTTCTGAGTCACAGAACCCTCATTATTATCACTGACTTATAGCACCAGCTATGCAGAATTTGCATCTCCAATGAATATTTGGGATACCATGTGGTGAGCCTTGGGCAGAATGATCAAAAGCTGGAGGTATTTTTCACACAATTTCTATATCCTTGTGATGGATTTTTCTGGCATTTTCATGTGAGACTTGGAGACATTTTTCTGACTAGACGACAGGACCATGTATTTAAGGATTCTGCCCAAAAATGACAGTTGGCAATCTACTTGCAACAAACATCCCACTGGTTTGGGCAAGAAATTAAAGATACGTTTCCAGTAGTAGTGCTAGTTTAAGAGAAATTTAGATAACCCAATGAGAAGGAATCAAGATGGAAGTAGTAAAGATTGCTCTTTAGATGACCTTTTCTAAATAGTATATAAGATTTCTCCCATTAAATTAACATATTTACATAAATATTAAGCTTTCATACTGAGCAAGAATCAGTTATCTTCCTCTGAAGCAGACAAAAGAAGTTATTAAAAATACATCAACTGTTTGGGGGAAACAGGAAAGATCAGCTTCCTCTTTCTACAAAACTGGCGCCTCTTACTTGCTATGTACTACCCAGAACAGAAGTGTAGAATGGAGTCTGAGCATGGAATCCAGTGACCTCAGAAGGCAATGTACTTATTAAGATATTTGCAGGGCAGTTCCCTGCCCACACTGAATCTACTTATTTATCCTGGGTAAAGAGGAAACAACTAAAAAAATGGTACTTTTTACACTAAAATGCACTTCCAAACATGTCACAACATTTTATGCTCAGTTCTTACTAATATGATTAAACATCTTGTACAATAATTAGATTAGACTCACTTAACAGTCCTACTTAAATTCAAAGTCCTTCCTCTGTCCAGAGAATGTAAAATACAATGTACCAAGTTGTCTGCACAATTTCCTGATTATTAATCCTCTTAGTATCTGTATGAGAGAATCGTTACTACAAGATCAAGATAAAAGCCCAAAAAACTGTTCCCTTTTGCTTGCCGCTATAAAAGTATCTTTTTGTCTACAAGCCTCAGACAGCCACTGGGGCCAAGCCAGGATTCCTGTAGTGAAACAATCGACTTGGCATCATGTTGACACATATAAACAACAGTCTGTCAACAGGCCTCACATTAGTGACAGAACATTTTTGGCAAAACAGTAGCATCCTTCTGGGCACTATGGCAATAACAGCCAGTAGCATCCATTCATGCCTTCACTCTACAACACAATATTAATTAAAAGATTATAACAGTGACACTTATCCAAGAAGCTAAAAACCCACAGAAATATCCATGCAGAAGAGTAGAATGTTTATTGAATGAGAACATGCCTCTAGCTGCTTTTTCAGACTTACACACTGTATGTAACCTCTGTCAATTCACAATTAGTGAATAAATGTAACTGCTTGCTTGCAAATGGCTATATGAAGTGTATATACACACACATGTGCCATCAACTTATGTAAATCAACTTCTCTCTAGCCTGAATAATGAAAAGCGCCAAACAAATAGCATTGTTTATGAAAATAAGCAGTGCTCTAGGCTTTTTTCTTTTTTTTTTTTTTTTTAAATGAAGGCCCAAATTAAAAGAAAATTGCTAGTTTAGACTTTTTTTATTCTGCCTTTTTTATGTCCTCCTTTTAACACCTAAAAATATATATAAGGGAGTTTATTTATATGCATAATATCCATCAATGAGTTAAAAGAAGATGTAAAAAATATGTAAGTAGTTAATGTTTTTACCATAACCACTCTGATTTTTCACATTTTTCTAAGTCCTTGTAAAATATGACTTATGCTTATTAATAATCCTTTAGAGTCAATGGACCAAAATTAGAGGTAATGTATAGAAGGGAACTTGGAAGGGTGGAGAAACATCAATTACCTGCTGGCAACTCTATGGAAGTTTAAATAGTAGAAAAATATAAAGTGTAGAGGAAAGTGGATGGCATCCAAGAATCACAGAAGCACCATAACATCAGTTCTGTAAGCTGTATAGGCAAATTAGTACGGTAGTTTGTCTGGGCTAATTATCTGTACTGAGATACCCCACACTGTGTTGCAAAGAAATGTCCTAAACTCACGTGACAAGAAGCATGAAGTATATGACATTTACAGGCTCAGCATAGGAACCTAAAGAAACATAGGAGGGAAAAAAATGTCAGGAGAGACATTTAGACATCATATAATCCCTCTGACACAATAATTTATACCTAAACCATCCTAGATGGATATTTGACCTTGCCTAAGAATTTGGCAGATTCTGTAACTTTTTTGTCCATTTTAGTTCAGTCCTTACAAACTTTCTGAGTAATATCTCATTTCTTACCCTAGTACTATGGAACAGTGGGCCTGACTTTCACATTGCATTAATTTATTAAGCATCTGAAGGATCTGAAAGATCTCTGACCTTCCTTGGGCTAAATCAAACCAGTTATTCTAATCTCATAGGATTCACAGTAACAAATATTTGCCAACAGCAACCGGAGAGTTGAGCTTTCTCTGAGGTGTGATCCCTCTCCTTTTTTAAGGCTGGATGGTAATTTGAGCTTTCCTATGGAGTTAAACACATAAATCTTCCCCTCTGGAAGGAGGAAAGAGTTAATTTTCACTTTTAAAACAGCTGGTGATAAACTTACAGTTAGAGCATGCACTTCAAAGTGTGTTCCAGCTGTCAGACTGCAGGTTAGACAGGGTCTCTATGGCAAAATAAAGAGAAAGCAAGCAACAGTATGTGATGTCTCACACAGGAGTATTCGTTTTAAAAAGCCATCATCTGATTTTCAGTTTCTGCTTGGAGGCTTCTTTATGAATTGTATCCTCTGATTTTTTTTAAGTAAAATACGGAATCTAAAAAAGAGCATTCTCACACATGTCATGTACCACACCCCCAAGCTCTGTGTGCTCTCTTTCCCCTTGCATTTGGGACTGCCTAGCAGCCCTGTTTCTAGAGAGGTAATAGCGGGTGGGATAGCCAAATCTGATCTCAACCTAGTGCTTGGAGTGCTCTTCTGAGAGGAGCTTGTTGTGAGAGGGTTTCAATCTCCTTGGTCAGAAGGTGGCTGAATACATCCTTCCCATTTTCAGGTACAAGTCTTCTAACTACTGAAATATTATGTAGGTTATTTTTTTGAATCTGTGTCTTCCAGACCAAGGACTTAATTTTTAGCAATAATAGGAGGAACAGCCAAACACTTCTCTGAAGCTCTCAATTAAGAGTCATAAAATTAGCTATTTTTGGCCAGATTCTTTATCTCCTCCACGTGCATATTCTTACTGAGTTCATTACATACATGCCAGGAATGCCTGATGAGATCTAAAATAACACTCAATTGAAAGAGAATGCTCTTTTGCTTACAGAAGACATGAACTACCTGAAGATCAGCACAAACAACCTCACAACAGCACTTGAGACAGTTCAAGTGACAGGTTATATTCCTTTTTTAGCCAACATACTGTATCATGACACATTCCATGTGCTCAAATCAAAGCAAAGGAAATATTTTTTAACTTAATGAGGGATTGTAAGACTTGCCTCTGTAGCTCTTTTTAGCTATCTTTATAGAGTTTAAAACAAAAAATTAATATTTAGGCAAAAATAGTAAAACCATTAATGTACAAGAAATAATTATATCTTTAGCAAATGCAAACATTTAGGATGACACTGAGTGAAAACTAGATTTTTTTTTTTTTCTGTGCAGGAAACTTCAGTATTTCTGGAGCTCTGATTTCAAACTGAGATTTTGAAATTCCAATATTTTGACTTTAAAATGTCAAAATCAAATATGTATCTTTTTTTGGATCAACAGAAAAACTTTTGCATTACTACATTAGAATATTTCAGTTTTGATATATTTAAGCAGTTTGAAAAGCTTTGCTTCAAGTAAATTCACAATTAAATAGATTTTACTTATTGATACCTGTTGCCTATATCTTATAGTTATTACTGAGTCTCTGGTTTTCCACACCAAGTGCCCAGACTGCACATTGCTTCAGCACCTTACTTTACTTGGTGTCTTAAACTCGCTTAGCTCAAAAAATATGCATTTTTCTGTGAGTAATGTATTCATCTGGAGATCCTCACCTGTCAAAGTAACAGTGGTCTGGCCTACAGCTGCCATATTGACATGAATTATTATGGGAAAGCACTGATTAAGCCCTACAGATTGGAATTTGACATTTTAGGGTCAGACCTTTGACATAAAATGAGATATCCTTATTTTTCAATTAGAAAATTCAGTCAGGAAAATGTACAACAAAACTAAACCAAAACCATGTCACTTTGTAGAGACTTCATTTCCATGAAAAAGAAATACTCAGCCAACTGGGTTTCAGAGGCAGATGAAGGCTGGAGTCTTGCATTATCCAGTGGGGAAGGGAAGGGACAGGAAAGGAAGCACTAATTAGCAAAATATACTATCTAGGATTTTTCAAAGATACATGTCTGAAGAGAAGGTACCTAGACCTCTCTAAAATTCATCTTCTGGTCTTTCATGTGTAGTGGTCTCAAGCTTTACAAAGTTATTCTCACAATAAAAGAAAGAAAAAAATTGTGTAGCTCAAGTTTAGGCTGGTTATTTTCTGGGCTTGCAACTTGTACAAATAGAATGCTGTTTATATTTTATTGTGGTGGGTTGACCCTGGCTGAACACCAGGTGCCCATCAAAGCCATTCTATCACTCCCCTCCTCAGATGGATAGAGGAAAGAAAGTATAACCAAAGGCTCGTGGATCAAGATAAGAACAGAGAGATCACTCACCAATTACCGTCACGGGCAAAACAGACTCAATTTAGGGAAACTAATTTACTACCAATCAAATCCGAGTAGGATAATGAGAAATAAAACCAAATCTTAAAAACACCTTCCCCCTACCCCTTTCTTCTTCCCAGGCTCATCTTCACTCACGGTTTCTCTACCTCCTCCCCACCAAACAACACAAGGGGATGGGGAATGGGTGTTGTGGTCAGTTCATCACCTGTTATCTCTGCCGCTCCTTTCTCCTCAGCGGGAGGACTCCTCATACTCTTCTCCTGCTCCAGCGTGGGGTTCCCCCCCACAGGAAACAGTCCTCCATGAACTTCTCCAACATGAGTCCTTCACACAGGCTGCAGATCTTCACGAACTGGTCCAGCATGGGTACCTTCCATAGAGTGCAGTCCTTCAGGAACAGGCTGCTCTAGCATGGGTCCCCCAACGCAAACTTGTTCCAGTGTGGGCTCCTCTCTTCATGGGGTCAGGGGTCCTGCCAAAAGCCTGCTCCACCATAGACTTCCCACAGGGTCACAGCCTCCTTTGAGTATCCACCTGCTCTGGTGTGGGGTCCTCCACAGGCTGCAGGTGGATCTCTGCTCCACGGTTAACCTCCATGGGCTGCAGGGGCACAGCCTGCCTCACCATGGGCTGCACCATGGGCTGCAGGGCAATCTCTGCTCCAGCACCTGAAGCACCTCCTCCCCCTCCTTCTTCATTGACCTTGGTGTCTGCAGAGTTGTTGCTCTCACATATTCTCACTCCTCTCTCTGGCTGCAGTTGCACAGGGGTTTTTTTCCCCTTCTTAAATATGTTATCCAACACGTGCTACCAGCTTCGCTTGGGCAGCAGCATGTCTGCGTTGGAGCTGGCTGGTGTTGACTCCATTGGACATGGGGGAAGCTTCTAACATCTTCTCACAGAAGCTACACCTGTAGCCTCCCCCCGCTACCAAAACCTTGCCATGTAAACCCAATACATTTTTTTTTTTTTTTAGGTCTTTTTATCCACTTCCCTCTAAAAACAAAAGAATACAAACATGCTTTTTTGTTACAGGGTTTCAAGTTTACTCTCCTGCTTCTGGGTCTCAAAGGAAAATGTCACAAGAAAGGAATTAAAATGACTCTTCAGGGGCTCAGAAAACATGAAATAAAAAGACTTCAAATGATGAAATGTGTAGAGTGATTTGTGGTGGTTTGTGAAAGTTTTATTGAACGTTAACTAGCAGAGTGATACTGTAGCATTCACTCTTGATTTCCCCCCCTCCCAGCGTTTTCTCTCCCCTGTTGTTCAAATGTCATAAGCTTTTTACCTTTCCACTGAGTTTTTTCTGACACTGAACAGGTGAGAAGGCTGAGAGAACAACTTCTAAAACTATCATTTTTCTCTTTTCTCATTGTCCCTATGTTATACATGGATGGTTCTTATCCATGGTAAGTTAGAAATACAGCTCTGAATTCTGGAACATGAAACTACTCGATGCAGAAACTGTTGGGAATGCCCGATTGTTATTTGTATTTCTCTTTCAGGCATTTAGATACTCAACACTTGTTGATTTTACTAAGGCCTGTACATGATTGCATCCAAACCAAAACTAGGCAGTGAGAATAGCCTGAATGTGGTTACTTTTTTTTGTTGTTGTTGTTATACTAAAGGAAAAATTAAAAACAATGCCAATTTTGTGAACAATCATCAACCCCAAATTCCCTTGTTTAGCATCCCTAAAAAGAATTATAGATAAGGTCCACTCGACTGATGAACATTTGTTTACAACCTAGCCTGAAAAAAGCTACAGTTGCTATTCCAGTAGTCTATATGAATTAGAATAATTTATTTATCAGGAGTCAGATTTTCAAGCACAAACATTCAGAAATTCAAAGACAAATTTTCATAGCAGCAGGCCTAACAGTGCAGTACGTATGTAACTTTAGGACATATTATGCATGTGATTCAGCATATTTTTTGTTTGTTCAGTGATATCCAAAACCACACCACCTACAGTTCTCAAAAATTAGTTTCAAATGTCTTAAAAAGCTTTTAGCTAGTACCTTTCATCCAAAACAAGTGATCTTCCAACTTTTGTCTACAACTTAGAAAGCTGTCTCATGTAGTCTTTAGTTTTAGACTGTAGTGGGTGTTCGTAAAATCCAAAATACTAAAAAGAAAGCTTAACATATTATATGTCCAGACAAACAAATGTCATATTAGCATACTTTAAATTCCCATGTATAATAGCTCAGAAAAGCATTTGTAAAGATGTCAGTGGAAGGTACTGACTAAAGAAAATTAGTGTGGTTTACTCGTAAAGTACAATTAAAGACAATTGTTCTGGAAATAAACTATATCACTGTCCTGGTGTTTTTCACATTCTGACTGGCTTTAACATGGTCAGTATGTGAGCCCAATGTGCACTAATTCATTAAAATCAGCTTTACTTATTGACATCTTAGCCAGTCTTGACCTCTGTAAAATTTCTCCTGTCTTTCAAGAGCGCTCTTTAAAAGAGAGCACTTTTTAAAAATGAGTTTCAAATATGTCCTAAGAAGTATTTGCAAAACATTTATTATCTAAACCGAGTGACTTTCAGACTCCTGCATGCCTTTCATAGGAACTTGAATCAGGGAAGTTACCTAACAAAGATGCTTAGCCCTTGACTTCTCAAATCTCTCATTAAACTAATTTTAGGTACCTATATATGGAATATATTTTGCTCTGTGGTCATGTCTCTGAAAATATATGGTTCTGCTCGGGTTCCTTTCAGTATGTTTCATCATTTACATTTACTTATTGGGCATATCACCTGTGTGAAAATAAACAATAACTACTTTAAAAAAAAATTTGATCTGCCAAACTTTTGCAGACCATTTTATAACAAAGAGCTAAAGTGTGTAAGAGAGTGAAATTTGTCTGAAATCAAGGATGAGGCACTTCATGGGACACACAGTACAAAATTGGAGTTCTCTGCAGTTTGAGTTTGCGTAAAGTACTTTTATTGCTTTTAAGGGAAGCAGAAATATGCCACTCCCCTCCTATTCCACCTGGTCTTTTTGATAAAACAACCGAACTGTTCAGAAGTTTTCCGTTTTAAAGATTTCATCAAGATGTAATTTTTTGGTTAATTTAGAACTGCTGCTGTATCTCGTGGTAGCTGCATTTCAGAAATGTGCACCTCTCTTAGAGTGTGCTGGGGTTGCTGCATGAGCAGAAGACGATTTGCAGCAGGTTCAGTCAGTCGTAGCCTGGGCAGTGTGAGTGCTCTGCTGCCTTGGACGTCTGGCACGTCCCCTGCACCCCCTGTCAAGCACCACAGTGGCATTTACAAATCAAAAAAATCAATTGTGTTTTAAATCATAAAACTGGCAGTCAATAACTTTTCAGTTTTGCGGTACATTTTGTTTTTGTTTTTTAAGCTGAAAAACAAAACATTTGATAGAAATTAGCATAGTATACATAGTACATGCTATTCTGTTGAAAAAAGTACTTTTTTCTCTCCAAAAATATTTTTTCGTAAGTATCAATAAGGCATCTCTAAATGGGCATCATGCTGAAATATTTGTTAAAAAAATTATCAATAACATCAGTTTCTGAAGACATTTCAGAAGAAAGTCATAGATACAGGTTCAGATAGTAGTTTTTGGTTCAAAATGAATATTTTTCCAATAATGGTGTCAATTGTAAGTTTTAATGCAATAAAGTCCTCATAAGATTAAGTTAATCTATATTTAGCACATTTCAGTAGAAGTCGTCTTTTAAGGTTCTATGGGAAATACTGAACTCTGAATTTTCTTAGAAACGTCATTTAGAAAAGTATATTTAAAAAAACTAAAAAATATCCTAAAATCTGTTTATTTTGTAGGAACTCTAGGGAAAGGTAGAACTCATTTGTTTTTAATGTTCATATGACACACAGCATGTCCAATGCATATACACAATATGTGCCATTAAATTATAACTGTTACTTCATCAACAGTGTCTTCTAAATGATGATGAGAAAGGACTACATAAACAGTAGCTTAGGTTGGGGTTTTTAGAAACACCCAAGGCATCTAGGCAGCAAATTTTCATTTAAATTCAGCCGAAGTTGGGACTCAACTCCCCTGAGATCTATTAAAAAACTCCCCTCCCCCTTGATTCACAAATGCAGTTGCTCCATTAGTTTGATTTTGATTAATTAACAGTGCTTTTAGGCTTTCCTTGCATGAATTTATCAAATGTTACCAAACTGAAATACATCAGTTATTTCCTCTTTTAAGCATAAAGGAACTCGGCAGTATTTCAAAGTGTTTGTAAATGATGGCTTAATAGCTCCTAATGCATCATGGCCCAGTTTTTACAAGTTGATTATGAATGCTCGTGCAGTTTAGAAAATCAAATGGCAGCCCTTACAAGCATGGCTCATGTTAACTGAATAGGTAAATTACACTCTTTATAGCAGGGTAATACATATGACAATAAAATGCTACCAATTTACCTCCTCACAGTTGGGGCCAATCTGACAACCTGTTCTGTGGCTGGGGACAAGTACAAGCAATAACACACGGTGTTGAGGAATGCTCTCTGGTACAACTCGACAGCAGTGCATCAACACATACTGTCTCCGATGGACAGCTGTTGCTTGTCAAGGCACATCCTAGGGTTACTGATCAGGAATAAAAAAGGGTGTGTGTGTACTATCCTTTAGTAACAGGTGGAAATCTGATAACGCATAAGCATATTGAAACCAATGCATGAAAACATGGAAGGCTGCAACTTTTCTAACAAATGCCTAAGTAGGTATTAACTAAAATCCACCCTGTTCCTCAACTGGCCCCAAGCCAAATTAGGATGGATTCCCATTACACCTTGTAATTTAATGTACTCCTCAGGGTCTTACTACATTCTAATAATACAAAAAATGAGTGTTGCCTAGTAAGAGCCCAGCAATTCTTGATGGAATACAAACATACCTAACATGTCAAAAAGAAAACACTTTTTTTTCCATATACAAACAAATGCAAGAGTAAGAACAACAGTAAATGCAGACCCCATAATCAGTATTCCAAATTCTACATTTTATTTTCTATAAACAGTACAAGTGGGACAAATTCTGATTCTAATTCACTAATAAAAATTTTGTTGGGAATGGTTTACAGCTGGAATAAAATTTCCATGTCTTTTGCCAGACATGCAGTCTGGTGCTAAGGTTATGTTGCAAGAGGATATCTGTGTGGCAAAGACAGATTGGTCATAGGTCCAAGACCCTTAGATATTTTCAACAGTTAAATGATTACCTGTCCTACAACCACAGAGTCAGAGGACTTTAGCTGAAGCTTCTGAAAGGCTTAGATCACTCTGGAATTACACTCTTTTTGCTTTTCAAGGGCATGCAGTCCATTGGAGTGCTTCATGTTTTCCATCTGAACTTGCATTGAATCATGTTAACAGGCTTTTTGCCTGATCAGTGAAGTAGCAATAGCAATGTTATTCTGTTGGGTGACACCAACATCAAGTAAATAGAAAAGCACTTTTCCTTTATCTTAGTTCATTTCCTGGGCTGCAGATAAATTAATATGTGTAACTGTTTAAAACAAATAACTTTCAGGCAGACTGGTACATTTTTCAGTATCTCTGTTTCAATATTTCATTATGTTGTATGAACATCTGACACACCCATTAAACAAAATTTTATTAGCAAAAGCAAAAAGTGGGAACACATAGCTTCTTTTTCTTAATTATTTCTACAGCACTATTGGGGTGAGCAGTGTTCAGAATCAGAAAAATAAATCAATTGGTGCCCGTACGTATCTAGCCAACATAAAGCTTAAAACATTCCACAGGATTTCTGCCTTGTGTTTTTTTCACTGAAGAAAAATAAAAATTACTTTTTCCCATTCTGTCATTAGAACACAGTCATAACAGTGGTATAAATATTTAACATATATATACCGAAAATATTATTGAGACTATAGTAAGAAAACAAGTAGACAGAAAGGAATTACTCAGCTGGAATACGACAGTTCGCTGTGGCCAGTGTTTTTTAACTCTCTGCAAAAATGTCATGAGTTCCTTCATATTCGGATATGTTTGTAGTTTACATGGCTTTTCAACAAAGTGTCTCTAACTACTAAAATTTTTAAATAAGATGCTCAGAAACTGGCTTAGATGTGACTCAAAAGACAGAGAGACTCTGAAGCATTGACATGAATAAATGACTGAAAAGCTGCTTGACTAGGCTTCAATAGCAGGCTGTAAGGTGTGTTTGTGCATGTCTGTGTGTGTACATGTGTATATAAACATCTGCTGAGGCATGCAACTTATATAAACAACTGTGGAAATACACTTCCTGAGTCCAATACTTTTGTGTATCCTCAACCCTGTACGGAATGAAAGAGGATGGAGACTACTTAGTATATGAAAAAACAAGGGTTTGTTTCTTTTCCCTGAATGCCCTAAAGCTCTGTAGTCATCCAGATTAGACCCATCTAACCCATCTTCTTCCCTTCCCTCCCAGCTGAGCACCTCTGGTCCTTGTCCTGCAAACCTAGGAGCAAAGCTCTTCTCTGCCATTGCAAATCATTCACATCATTTACAATACCACTGATATTGTACAGTATGCTCTGCAGCCTACACAGGTAGAGCTTTTTGAGAAACAACGTTTTTAATTTCTCAAGACTGTAAGATTTTTTAGATGACATTGTAAGTAAATTCTGATTTGGGAATCAGGAAATATCTGTATTTTATTAGAAGGTGCACTCACTTTCCTTATTACTTTTCAGCAGACACTCTGAGAAAAGTATTTAATGCTTTATTAATGGAAAATTCAAATGATGTTTTAAAAGGTGTTTTACAGGTATCTGTTTTTCAGGCATGTGATATCACTACAGTCTGTAAGTAGAAGTGCTAAAACAGTCAAATTTTTGAAATGGTCTGCCAGCACAAAATCTACATTTTTAATGCATTAGATCAATGTAAATGCTCAGAACCTGGTATGTTATATATAATTTTAAACACTATAAAATCACTTCTTTCATAGTCAGATCATATGGCTTCATGGCATTCCAATCTAGAGAAAAATATAGTGAATATAAAACAAATACTGCTATCTGGCCAAGGACTTATTTATTCTATCTATCCAATTACTGAAAGTGGAAACACCAGAGTTATTTTTGTGGCATATGATTGGGACTTTCTTTAAGATAAAAAGCTCAAGGGAGATGGGATAGGATACGCTTTGATTTTGAAGGAGGAAAAACGAATTTACCATAACTAATTTGAAAAAAATTTTCTAACGACTTGTAGAATGAATTGGTATGCTTCAGCTAAAATGTAACAATATCAGGTTTACAGAGTAAAGCATCCTACCTTAATACTTTTTAAAAATTACCTCAGAATAGCTGTTTGTGTCTAAAAAAGGAATACCTTAGCTACATTTGATTGAAAAAAGTATTCCATTTTGTATTACTGATCTATTTCTGTTCTTTTTTCAATTATTCTGTTTGATTTGTTTTCTCTTTATATTTTAGCTGATATAAAATGTTTTACACCCACTATCTGAAAAGTTTTACAAGACTAATTAAAGAATATGGACCCTAAACTGAAAAAGGAAGTAAGCGAGAAGATTTTGAGATTATTTATGGCACTGTGAAATATATAGATTTTCATGAAAAAGGGTCATTTTATTTATTTGGATATGCATGTATTGACAACAGCAGAATTGTATACATTTTTAAAATAAGGAATTTAATTTGTTATCTTTTTTTTCCTTATGAACAGTCACTAAATCAGAAATTGACATCTCTTTGTACATCCTATAGAAAAACATCCCAAGAATTAAGGCTCATAATTGATTTAAATAAGAGCAGTAACTCATATAAAAAATCCAGATACTAAAATTAACACTGAAGTAGAAATATCAGTGTACCAAAGAATTTTCTAGTTGAATCTCCTATACTTGCAACATACATTAAGTAGCAGGGAAGCCCTAGTTAAGGGAAAATAGTATCTTGTCAATATTTTCCTTTTAAAAAAACATACAAACACCAAATCTCTTTGGTGAAAACTATGGCTGACTATTTTGTTCTTCTGCCTCAATGAGCCCAACCGCTTTATTGCAAGAAGTGGAAGGCTTGTTTCATGAAGATAGGCACAGGACCATAAAATAAACCCCTCGGGAAGTAAGGGCCGTTATCATTTTTTTTCAGTGCAAAGCATGTATTCTATGCAGTGATAAAGAATCCAAGAGATCTCTAGCTTAGTTATTCCAATGTAAATTGACTTTTCTCTTGTAATATTTGTCTGAATGTGTATAACTTTGAGTTTTCAAACACAGAATCTCATTACACTTTATTCTACTGGATTACAGAACCTTCTACAACCAGAAATATCTTCCTTACACAGGTATTCATAGATCACCGTCAAATTGTCCCTACCTTCACTCAGATAAAATAAATGATTTTACCTTGTTAGTCTCATTATAAAATGAGCTTTCAAGACCTTGAAACATAGTGCATCTTATTCTCCAATTACTGACTGGAAAACAGAAATGACTCCTCTCAGCTGGCTACACAGCAAACTTTTTTATAGACTAATGTTGGATTTCATTTATGTCTTCTCCAATGTTGCTAACATTTGGTATCAGAGGCATAATAATCAGGCAGTAGGGTTAAACGCCACTGTGAATGGAGATGAAGTCTGATCTACAAAGTGGTTCTAATGTACAAAATGGAAACAAACCCTGCTTTATTCCCAAAAGGCCACGATATGTACTTATTGCATTATTTCACCATGATCCGTCACTCATTAACTTGGCAGAAATCCATTTCTGAAAATTATTTAGGTTTTATTTTTCATTTAGAAATAAGTAAACCAGATAGTCCTGTTAAAATGTTGTGAGAGAGGGAGCATTGACTACCACAGAAATGACTAAAAACATTTACTTTAGATATATCTAAATTATACATTATAAATATACATCACATACAGAGCATTTATATGTGTGCTTACATATAGGCTGAAATTCAGAAAGGCTTATCTCATTTTTGAAGAGACAATATTTCCTATTTCTTAAACTTCTATTAATGCTTGAGTCTTACATAAAAAAAAAAATCAAAATGAGGCAGCTTTTCAAGATCAATGTTTGTTATAGAAGCAAAAAACTGACATGCAGAAAGAAGAAAATGTGGTAGGAATCGGGAAAAAAGATCTAGTACAATAATAAATGAAAATAGTTTTATCATCTGGTATAGATATTAGAAATATTTCTCTGCAGATGATAAGTGTGACTAGAATAGCATCCATTTAAAAGAAATTACATTACTGGTTCATCTCTGATGGCTATTGTGGGACTGATATTAGAGTAGTGCTATCTGCAATTTACCTTTTTTAACTAATAGCTCTTTGTTTTCTGCATGGATCCTTTTAAAATCTCTCATATGCTTTTAAGATATCACTTACCATTTAATCACTTTCCACTTATTCTTCACTCTCCAGGCTCTTCAATCTTTAGCTACATTATGGTTTTCTGCGTATATATATTCGAGCATGTACACAGACCTGGTTTCTTACCAGATCTGTCTGCCTTGACAGATATATATTTTAGTTTAATATTTAGTGTATTACCAGAAAGATCAGGTTATTTGTGGGGCCTTTAATCTGTTAAATCCCATAGCAAAGGTAGCCACAGAAACTCCTGAGACTTGTGACATGGTCAAAATGGAGAGCTGGAGTGGAAGAGTAACAAGAGGGAAGGGACACTGAAGTCAAAGGGCAAAGAAATGGAGATCTCACAAGATTCCAGTTTAAATGCTCTGCTTGGTTGACTAATAGTATTTTTTTTTTTTTTTGAGGTAAAATTGTACAGTGGTGGGCAGAAAACTCTGGTCTGATCTTTGAAAATAACCCAGAGAGAAGTTATGTAGGCCTACTGTACCTTCCTTCAGGGCTGTAAGACATATCTGGCTACCATTTTGATGGTCAAACTGCTATAGCATAGGGCTGATCTGTATCTCACATTATTCCAGGACACTATCTAAACAACTTTAAAATAGTGAACATCCTCCAAAGAGGTATGTCGGTCACTATTTAAAAGGCCCACTAGTACTTTTGCCCCAGTGTTACTGCTTCAGATCATTTGCAGTGTGTACTTAAATGCTGTGTTAAACTGGAATCTTAAAAGCTATGACTGCTCTAAACCTCTCAACTGTATTGCAGAAAACGGTTTATTTTGCAACACTATGATTACTGCTAAATAAAAGCAGATGAAACTATTAGCCACTTTGCAGAGATACATTATTCACACAAAGATATAAAACCCTTCTGACTATCCAAGGGAAAAAGGGCAGTTTACTGAGTCTTTAGTGTATGGATTTTGGATTAAGGTATAGTAAATATCTTTGTTATGATGAAAGTGAAAGGTTCAATTAAATTCCAGGGATAAACTCAGGAGCAAAATCTGCAAATCCAGTGCTTCTCTGAAGCACAAAGTGATGTCTGTAAAGAGCCAGCAGGCTGGCTGTTGGAGGAACTGAGTTAAAGCAACACTGAAGAGCTCATTTTCCCCTATCACTGCAATCACAATTATATCAGTCCGGTTAGAAGACTCATTCACAACAGAGTTCAGGAAAGCAGGAGTATTCAAAGTGGCTCAGAGTCCTTTTTGCCCCCTCCCCCACTCAAGATACACTCTCTTAGGTATAAAATGAGCAGACCATATAAACCTTTTCCCAAAGCACCAACAAAAGTCCAGCCTAAACAGCTGAGCATTTCTCAAGATTCTACCCTGTCCCCCCAGATTTTGCAATTCGGGTGGAAAGGAGCTGTGGAAAAAAAAAAATTGTTTCAAATAACTCTTCTTCCATCAATCAGTATACTCTATTGCTTAATACAAAAGACTGCAGAGAAGGAACAACACTGCCTTACACATCTTCGAAAACTAAAAGTCATGCACACCTGAAAACTAAAAAAACAAACCATGACATTGTGAACCTTTCTTTGGACCTTGTTATGCAAGGTGCTGTGCAGCAGCTGGAATACATGAAGTCTCCCTATTCCAAATGCTTATACATGTATAAATTAGTAGCATGAAAATGTTTTTCTGTCCACATTGTGTTTTAAAATGTACTTCAGAAACTTGGTACAATTCAAACAGAAGTGTATGTAGGAGAAGTAAAATAATTATCTGCAGTGTCACTATTGCTAAGAAAGTAAGAAAGCATTTTGTACTTTAGAAAGATAAAAGCTGTTACATACATCCAAATGTACAAATACATGCACACACATAGACGCAGAAATAAAAAAAACCTACTGCATACATTTTCTCTTGGATTGAGCACAAGAAAAATGTTTGAGACTCAAGAAAAATAATGTTTTAAACTATATTTTCAAGTTGCTCTCACTTTTTAATTTTATATGTACTAGCCATCCCAACCTCATAGGTTCCCAGTTCTCCATGGTATAAATTGGTGAGTGAAAGTGACCATCTGTTAGCTTCCATAATGCTGAGCTTCGTTAGCACACTGATCACAGGATACGTTTCTTGGCTGGGCTCGTCAAGGTATTATGGAGTATTTATCAACATGCTTTTACCTTCCTTCCTTTCTCCCCTTGTTCCCTTCCTTCCTTCTGACTTCCATCATGCTGACTCCTACAGCCAGTTCATTGTACCTAACCAGGTCCTACTGCAGTAGCCCATCAATTCATCACCAGCTGGTAAGCAGCGACATGAGGACCCATTTAGCAAGCCTGCAGCAAGCCCTTTAGTTCCCAGAGGCACAACTGGGGAAACAAGTGGGGGGAGCAGTTTGCCTTCTCTTGGCATAAAGTCAGAGGGCTTTGATACTGAGATACCTATTTCTCTTGCAAGAAATCTGAAAGGTGAGTCTTGCTTGCAAACTCAGAAAGAGGAAAAAATCTAGAAGAAAGTCCAGCCAGCAATGACTCTATATATTTGGACTTCTAAACAAACAAAAGAAAAGACGATCAATATATTAAAAACCACAGATGTCATATCAAAAGTGCATGTGGAGGGACATGGTACTTGAGACTTAGGAGTTCACATTTAGGGTGACCATCCCTCGAGGGAACTTGGGCAAAGTTTTCCAACTAAATGCCACTCCAGATACTTTTACAGTCATCAGTATCAGAGACTAGTCACTAAAGTGGCTTTTTAAAAGGGAATTTTTGAGATTAGTAGCACATTTTTATTTCTACTGCACACAGAAGCACACATATAAGAGTCACAGAAGAAACACAATGCCTGGTCTTCAAATCTTATGAGGAAACACCACAAGACCTGCACTATTTCACAGAAGCTGTGAGAAGAATAAATGCCACTGGAAAAAGCCCCATTTCCTACAAATTTAGAAATATTTGCTAGAGTTACTAAAATATATTCACAGAACTATCATGTATTCAGAACAGATTTTGGATCACATGATGTTAAAATGGTTTTGTGTATGAACAACTGAACTGAAATTTGTTAAAATGCTGAGCTGAATAGCTGAGGATAGAAGATAGGCACGGGTAGCGGTTAAAATTTTTGGGCCTTTTTAAGATTACCTGTGATACTAAAACCAATTGCCTACACCCCAGTCACTTTGAGTTGGTCCCTATAACAGGAAAAGGGAAATATCCAGCCATTTATCTCACCTACCATGTAAATGTCCTATGTAAATTCAAATATTGATCCTCGCTCTTGGTTGGTTCCCGATTCCACCTAAAATTTCACACAGAAGTGGTATTGTCAAATGAATGCCCTAAGATAGGTATTAAATTCACATTTTATTTCTTCCTATACATTTAAAAGGTTTTAATGTACTTGGGTTCAGGTTTCAAGGCTATTTGTTATCAGGTTTCTTAATATTATTCTCTGCTTTCAAAAGTTCAGAATGAACAGGAATCAGGGAAAGGGTTTACCAGACTGTTCAATACCTGTATTACTAAATTTGAAACAGGTAAGAATTTTATATTAACCTCAGATAAAAGAAAAATTAGCACTGAAGCTGGTCTCTTTGGGGTAAGAATGATACACAAGATGTCCTCTCTCACAACTGATCAAAGAAAACTTCAGTAAACTTAGGACATAAATATTTAAAACAGGAAACTACATTGTAGCTGCAAACCTAAGAACACACACATCTAGAGTATATAAGACACTTGCTTCATGTGAGCTTTTTATGACATTTTGGGTATCAGAAACATCATCACTGATTTACAGCTTATCAGGGAATCAATTTTAGCATATTTTACCAAGACACAGATTAACAAAGCAACAATATTATTTATTTTTACCTTTCTTCCCAAAGATTGGTGAGTTACTCTTTGGATAAAAGAATCAAGACAAAAATAAATTAATTTGTAGTATGGCCAGCAGACAGAGTGCACATTGTCAACTAACGGCACACATCATCAACCAATAGTCTGTCTATAAAGCCAGCCTGGTTGTTAATACTAAAGAAGACGTTTGTTGCAATCTTTTAAAAAATAATTTTGTTTGCCATACACATTTCTGCCATCCACAACAGCTTTTCTGACGATCCATTAGGTTGGTGATGGTACTGTCCTGAATATCATGCTACAGCAAAAGAAACATTTACTGACATGCTTTACAGCTATCTAGTAGTTAGAATAGTAGCAGGAAAATTTAGTGCAGAGACACTGTGTAAGTCTACTTAGATAAGACCAGAAAGAGTGCAAACTGCTAAGGTCATTCTGACTGCTAGTGACAGGGTGCTTATGTGCAAATGTAGCAGCTATGTTGAGATGGATCCATTTAGGGATGGTGGAATCTGTCAATGCTGAATGTCAGCATTCAGCTGACACAGGTGTTCAGCTGGGAAGAAAACAAACACTAGAGAGTGTAAGTACAGCATACAATCGAGCTAATTGCTTGTGATTCAAATGGTGTGTGTTGGTAAAGATGACAACTAAGAGATAAAAGGCAGAAGGCATTTGGTTGGTAAATTCTGCTCCTGGGGGCTAAGGGGAGTTCTGAAGAGGTGTCTCATCACATCATCCATCTATTCAACCTGGCTAGGAAAGTTCATGGTGAAGGAGTGAGATGAGTTGTAGGTGTGAACTGGAGTTACAAATTTCATTTGATTCTTATGGCACATTACGCTTCAAATATAAAAATGTAGGGAATAGGCCTATAGGCCACTCATCTGTGCTAGTAAAATAAACAGTCCCTGGAACATTATTGAGAAGTGGCTCACAGCTCTCCAAACTCTAACCTACGAAAATGGGTCATGTCAACCAGTGCTTTCTCAAGCACTTCATGGGTGCATGGCAGAAGCTGGACTTTTCAATGGCTGTAGCTAGCAGTCAGCTTGGGGGCAGTCAACCTGTTGTGGAAGATAGTGGCATTTGCACACTGAGTTTATTAGCATAGATATAGTCAAAGTGCCCTGTAACTAATAAATTCAGGACTGCCTCTTACTTTCACCTCTCTACCATGCTGAGTCTCTGACACAGCATTTTATCCTTGTGTGTTGACAAGAGGCATGAAATATTGCTCTGAAATTCCATCTAGACTTAAGTATTGTATTTAGAAAGCATGCTATTTCAGTCTTCTTTTTTAGGTTTATTACAGGAAAGCAGGTCTTGTGAGTAATCTGTTTAACACATCAGTTCTTCACAGCTGGAAGAGAAAGTTTTGTGGATATTACCTAGTATATACGGAATAATAACTTTAGCAGCATTTCATGTTTTCAGTGCAGGATCCTGGGAATCTGAGACAGCTGAGGATTCACTAAAGAGAACAAAAAGGATTCTAATAAAGAGAACAGTCTGAACAACTTTTGCAGTTCTTGGAAACAGTGTGGCATGCACATTGATTAGATATATTAAAGGCATCTCTAAATAACTCCTGTTAAGGACTTGGTATTTTGCCACCTCAGGACTCCTACATGTTTCACAGAGTAATTGGCAATTATTTTCAGAACTCCAAGACATTACAAGTAATTACAACAAAAAAAAAAAAAAAAAAGACAAAATCGAAACTTTTACTAGGAAGGTGTAAAGTCCACTTGGTGTCTATAAAGTGTTCCACTCTGGAGCTAATCCTCACATACGATCTTGTTATCTAACAACGAAGCGGCTGTGTTTTGGGTGGAAAAACAACTAGGCAGGTATCTTGTTCACTCAGATAGAAGACCAAGGATTGGTATAAATCATGGCTCCAAGACAAAGGGTCAAAGTTCTACAGTGCCAAGATGATGGTGATCCCGACTGGCTGCCTCAAAAGAGAAAAAAATACCCAATGTGTAGGCATAGTAACAAATGGTGATTGGACCCCTAACACCTCCTGTTACACTGTTGCTTTAAAAACCACAGTCCCTATTGCTTGTTGAGTCTCCCCTCATGTCTGGGCAGATGAAATTGTCCTTGGGCAGAAGAAACAATTGTCACATTTTCTAAGCAAGTAAAAGAGTAAAAAATTAGAAGGCTCGTGTGAATAAACTTACTTCATTACAGAGAAAATTCAATGTCAATTCATGTTGTGAGTGTATCAGAAGTGAGCTGATGAAAACTGTCTTCACCTAATCATTCACCTCATGTTGGCTTTCCTGCAGTCCTCATATTCGTCAGGATGCATTACCCAGAAACACTGTCTGTGTAAGGAAACTAGGAAAGCAGTGTGATTCACAGCATCCAGCACATAAGGTATTTTGTCATTGCTTAGTTGATGTTCTGATATTTCAGGCCTGCTTAGAAAAGTGACCAGCTAATTACCACTAGCCTTTTCAAACACGGATGTTCAAGATCTTGAAGCCTAGCCGTGTTCTTAAAAATGACTTAAGTGTCTGGAGTAACAGCATAAAACCATAATTCATTCCTTTGAAAGAGCTTGATTTTGTACTAACTAGTATTCAGGCAATTCAACTGCATTTATTCAGAAGGTTTGAAAGAAGGTGGAGGGGATGATTCATAAAGGATTTGCTTTGCTTTTCTAATTGAAAATTTCAATGCAGTTAATACTTTTCACTTCTCCTTGTCCACTCTAATCTTATTTATTGTGCCTCTGACACCTTCCATTATCCTTCCCCTGACTCGTTGTTTCAGATGAAACAGTTCTACTGCTTTAACACTGAAAATGATTATTTTTTCTGTGCTATCAGTGGCAACTTCCTGTGCCTTTATATATACAAATTAAAGAGTGGATTATCATTAATTATGCACTACAATTTTTCCTGGCAACAGTCTGAAAGTGACAAAACATTTGCTTTTGTCATAGTTCTATTAAGTGAATCCAAATTGAGCTGCTGAAATTTATGACACTTTACTGTGTTTTTAATTTGCAACACAGGGTCAGGATCATGACAGTGATTTTATTTTATTTTGCATTTTATTTTCAGTGATCCTTGTAAGGATGTTAATTAAATTGTTTGAACTAAACTGGTTTTATCATTCCAGCAACCTATATTTATTGCATATTAAGGATAAATTTCTTGTTAACATTATTTAATTTTCTAACCATTCAGTTTAATCATGGAAAAAGACTCTACGATAGGAAAGAAAACTGGTTTAGCCAGAGTGACAATGAGTCAATTTTTCCTTAGAAAAGAAAATTAATTTTACAGCACATTCAAAGGATAGTTTGGGGAAACGTCTAAGTATATGGAATTTTTGCATATGCATATCAGTTCTGGACATGGAAAATACTTTTCCATTTATCAGGAACATGACTAAGGATTTTCCATCCCAAATGGCAGCTGTCACAAACCCTGGCCCTGCTCTGGGAAAAACAGATTAAACCATAATAAACAACCAACAAGTACAAACCTATGAAAGAAACAGTTAAATTAGTGGCTTATCTCAAGAATATGACCAGAGTGACCAGCAGAATCTGAGTGATGAGGTGTGGTCCTGCCTTGACTGCTCTCACGTAAAGCTTTGCTCACTTAGATGGGAGTACATTTCAGTGCCACCAGTGGGGTAGGGGGGAACACAACCCAGCCTCAGACGTTGTGGAAGCTGGACTGTTGTGAATGAGGACTTGCAAAATTATCCACAGGGCTGTGCATAAAGGGAGGTGAAGTACAGACAGTGCTTCACCCCACAGCAGTCTGGGAGGGGTAGCCAGGATTCCCCACTGCGTGGAGATTCCCCTACCCCCTCTAAATAAATATTTTTATAAGGAGAGAAACAAAACCAAGGGCATTTCTAACCTATTCCCCATGTTCATTCTTACGCTAGCATGAGTTTTGCAAAGAGGACTTGGGTGAGTTGATGAATGCTAGGTTAAGAAGCGCTTGAATTATTTATACAGACATTATACATTGTGTAGTAGTATTAATATATATATATTTAATCAATGCAATTACTGATGTGATTATATACATATATAATGAGGCTAAAATATAAATATATTTTATACATGTATTAATATAATTATGCAAACAATTAAAATGTATATTTTAACCAATAGAAGTCTACAAAAATATAAGAAAGTTTCAGGTTTTTCGGATTTTTACACATGACCGGATGAAAAACAGATTAGTAAATCCCATTCTGAAAAATCCCAAATTCCAACAGAAACTTACATATATTTTCTGAGTAAAGTCTCTTTAATAACTTGCTTGAAGGTTAAGCATGTGAGTTAGCTTTTTGTTCAAAATGACAAAAAGACTGCAAGCCCTTCTTTCTGACCTGTGACTGTTTATGAGCTCCAGTGGCTGTAATGCTTTATCCATAATTAGATGGACAAGAGGACCTAATTAAGAGTATATTAATAGAAGTACATAATATTAAAAACAAAGAAGGTGACATATATAAGACTTAAGACAGAATATTTGTGTTCATGTGTGCTTTACAGGAATCAGAGATCATTTAACTTGTGTAATATAAAAAGGGGAAAACAGCATTAAATCATGTTCATGTTTTCCTTTTCTTTACGCAGTACTTATAAGTGTCAGAATAAAATATATTTAATACATTTTTAATTTGGTATTCAAAAATCAATGAGAGTCTCTGTATCATCTGACCTCTCACCTTGGACTCTTATTTCTGAACACTGATGTGGTGGTTTAGCCCCTGCCGGGGTCTGAGACCACGCGGCCGCTGCCCCTCCCCCACAAAGGGAGTGAAATACAAACCCCGGGGCTGAGATAAGGAAAGGTTTAATACAACAGTGCAACAGCAACACAACAAACAATAACAGTAACAGTGATAACAATGAACAAAGCAAAGTATATACCGACACAGCAAAGAGAGAACCGGCTGCGCCAACCCACGCGATCACCGATTCTTCCCGCGCTCGCACCAGGATGTGACATCAGCATGATATATGAATAACCCGGCTAGAGCTTCCCCCCCACTGCTGGGGAAACTTAACCCTATCCTGGCTAAACCAGGACAACTGACAATATAAATTAAAACATTTCTGGTTGGTAAATACTAACAGTTCTTAATAACACTAATGGTAGAGGTTGCAGCTCCTGTGCAGTAGAGGTTGCAGCTCCTGTGCAGTAGTAGGAGCCATCCAGTATCTACAAGTGTGTTTAACAAATTCTTTACCCTCTCCATACACTCTAGTATCTTAATTTCATATTTTCGATTGGTACTTTCAAGTTATTCTGTCATTTTAACTTTCAGCACTTGAGACTAGAAATAGAATAATACATTAACAAGGTGCAGAAGGGTTTCATGAAATGGTCAGATGCTAGTCAATGGCCTTCGGCACTGAACACCCCTTTTTCCACTGAGCTACAAAACTCTACCTAGATTCTGTTTGTAGAAATGTAATGCGCACTTTCTTTTTTTTTTTTTCCTCCCACAGCAATAGTAATTTTACTTTGATCTCATAGCAGCCAAACTATTAAATGTAAGCATGCTCATAAGCAAGGTACAAGGCAGGCATAGCCTATGATTTCTAGTAGAAGGTCATAACCCAGATTTTTTTTTTTAAATAACTATTACAATGAGGAACAGAGTATAGCCACAAAAGGAATAGTTATAATTTATGCCTGACTTACTTCAGCAGAATATAGTTTATTTATAAACTGCTTATGGCAAACTCTGTATGCCCCTGTTCTATGCATGTGCTGAACTGTCTTCTGGTAAATTATTTAAATTACACCTAGCAGTAATTCCTGAGGACTTTCATACTTCATTTTCTCTATTAATGTAACAGGGAAAAGCTGCTTTGCAAGGATTGCTCTAAATTCCCAGAGTGTGAGTTCCAAACTCTGTATGTGTTGCATTATGCCTGTCAAAAAACTTGTCTTCTCCTGAAATTTATTACTGAAGTCTCTCCACTAGAACTACTCATTGAAGCCTTACGGAAAGCTCATACATGATTTAAGAAGCTAACAGCACTGAAAGAAATAGGTCAGGTAAAAAAACCCTGAATTTAAGCTACCTTCACTTATTACTTATGCAAGATTATGCATAATTTAGCACACTGCTGAATATGCAAGGGCAGAATAATTGTTTACCAAAATATTTACTCTGTGTTCGTACCTGTGTTTTAGTGAGATAAGGTGATTTCTCAGCCCTTGCTAATCACTTTAGAATTAGAAAAGGATTAAATAAGTTTTTGATTATGCTGATAACTGCATGACATTATATGTAAACAAAACTCATGTTTAACAACCTCTTTCAAAGAGGATACCTCGTACATTAGACATATCAGGTTGTTGAGAGTGGGAAGTGTAACCTTTTTAAGAGGACTTCTTCCCTTTTATATTACATGTTTAACTCTTCCCAAACACAGGTGTGAAGGATTATAACAGTGAATGTAATGTCCCAGTCCTACCAGCAGCACCACAACCAAGAGTGTTCTGATTTTTTAAAAAACAGATGGGAATTCAAGGAAATTTAACAGGCGAATAGTTTTCAAAACTGAAGCATAGAGAAAAGCATAGATCTTACACTACCTGACATATAAGTGGTTAACAACTCAAGTGTCAAAAGAGCCCTTGAAAAGAAACCTGGAGTTTTTTTCAAAAAAATCTACTTTTATCTTTATGTTTTAGAAAAAAGTATTTCTTCAAAAATAATGTACAGTATGTGTATATCGATAATCATGACAAAAATTATAGCTAACTAAATTCTCTATAGAACTTCCTTTCACGTGAAAGTAAGATTAGAAAGGATAGACACTCATGTGAAAATAATTGTCTTATGGATAATATACATTGCAAATGTAATAGTTTTGTAGTTTTAAAGTTGAGGGAACATTCTATTAATCCTATTCACACATGCAATCCCCCATAATTACTTTTCTAACAACACACATTATTATACATGCCATCTTTAAATCAAACCACGGATAGGATTTTCTCATCTACCAAACTCATGACACCTAGAGTATAGCTTTGAAAACTGATGCTCTTTCTGTGATCAGAAAGCAAAATGGTACAACACTCAGCAAATAGTTGGGAAGAGTGTCAATAAAGATGATTTCCATTCAAGAAATATCCCCCTGATAGGATATATTTTGTACTACTACAGAAAAAACACTGCCATTCATAGGAGAATGAAATAACTAGGTGCACTCTGTGTATTCCATGCTACTTGTTTCTTCAGTGTAGTCATAGCTTTATGTTACAATTTTCTTGAAAAGCTTAAGGCAAACCACAGGATTTATCACTTCAAACAATTTTCTTGTTAAGAATGTTCCAAAAAGGAATATGAGACTTTTGCTTAAATCTTTGCATTTTCTACTTAAAAGCTTCAGAATGACTAATTTGTCCCAAATACAAAGCTAAAAGAGAAGGCCCTTTCTGGATTTAAACGTGAGAAAAAATGTCTAAGCCAAATAAATGTTATAGCAAAAGCCAATAAATATATTCACCTCATGCCTGTCTGCAGTCAGGAAGCCTATTCATGTCCCTTTAAATTCTTCAGAGATGAATTACACATATAGGATAACTTTCATTGCTGAATTTGAATTGTCAATATTTAAAATTAAAATCTATATAGTACTATCAATCCAATTAGGAAAGTTCATTTTTCCTGTTTGGGTAGAAAGATTACTGTTTCCATAATAGTGTCTCACAGTAAGATCTGATTAAGGCAAGAAATTTTGCAAGTTATAGATTGAACCAAATATGCATTTTGAGGCTGAAAGTCAGCAAAAGAAACTGAGCCTCAAAACAAAAACACTGCTTTGAGCCATAGTAGATATAAACAGCCTAGGTGAGAGGCAAAATCCACTCTACCTATTGAGAATTCAGCAAGAATTCTCCCTTTCCTTCAAATGGTCTTATTTTTGTTATGTCTTAGATTAAATTGTGGTGGAAAGACTGTCTTCACCCTTAACTCTGACATGACTGGCAAAGAATAAAAATCAAAACCCCCTCATCATTTTACCTAAGAAATAATTCCACTGCAAATGACTTTGATTATTCATCCCAGACACAAATCTCTAATCACGTCCATAGCTCCTTCTCCTGTAGTCTTCACAGAGAGCTTTACTCTGTTCTGTCATTCAGCTTTTCTTTTCTCAGATATACACAAGACCTTCCTGTAACTTTTGGTTGGATCACAAGACACCCCTAAGCTTTGTAACTTCATTCAGCTTCGAAGTAACACTTGGACACACATCTATCCTATGTGTTCTACCAGCTCTTGTAAAATGGAAATTCATACATTCAGAGAGATCCTGCAGGGAACAACCATCCTTACCAGCAACAAAGAACTGTCACTGACATAATCCCAGGGCTTCTTCTGAGGCCTAGTCATTCAAGTACTGCTCATCATCACATGGATGCTCCTTGAAGCGGTAGAGCTGAAGTTCTTGGGATCTTCTTGGTATGAGATCAAGCATCATACATGAAGCCTTCCAATGACTAGCAATGTTCATATGTTAAGAAGCTATTTCTTCTGTCATCCAATTGAGATGCTGAAAAGTATTCTTAGAGTCTTTCAAAGGGAGTGAAAATCAACTTATTTTAAACAACATGTCCTTAGGGGGGGAAAAATGAAGATTAATAAAACCTGAAACACTGTTGCATAATAGAGATTCACTTGGTACAAAAGTTAAGCTTGATCACTTACTCTCACATCTTGTGTCAGTTCTGGTCTGCTGGATGAAAAGTCCAGATGCCTGGACCTTCACCTTCAAGGCTGGAAGCACAAGAGATGCCTTCCAGATCTCATTTGGTTACAGGAGCAATCTCACTTTCCCATTCCAGAGACAGATTTTTCTGGGGCAGACTAAATACAGTCAGTGTGTGCCCAAAGAAGGACAACGAAGCTGATGAAGGGTCTAGAGCACAAGTCTTATGAGGAGCAGCTGAGGGAACTGGGGTTGTTTAGCCTGGAGAAAAGGAGGCTCAGGGGAGACCTTATCGCTCTCTACAACTACCTGAAAGGAGGTTGTGGAGAGGTAGGTGTCAGTCTCTTCTCCCAAGTAACAAGTGATAGGACAAGAGAAACAGCCTCCAGTTGCGCCAGGTGAGGTTTAGATTGGATATTAGGAAAAATTTCTTCACCAAAAGGGTTGTCAAGCATTTAAACAGGCTGCCCAGGGGAGTGTTGGAGTCACCATGACAGAGGTATTTAAAAGATGTGTAGATGTGGTACTTAGGGACATGGTTTAGTGGTGGACTTGGCAGTGTCAGGTTAATGGTTGGGCCTGATGATCTTAAAGGTCTTTTCCAAACTAAATGATTCTAAAAGAGGTCTGGAAAACTTGGGGGGGGGGGAGGGGGGCAGGGGAGGGGGGAAGTGAGACATCAGTCCTGTCTTATAGGTGCACATTCTCTGGATGTACTTTTAAGAGTTCATGGGAAAGTTTAAGTGCTCCTGCACACACAACAGGGGGCTGCACAGTCTGTTAGAAAGGATGTTTCACCCCTCTCTTGGGTCATGCCAGCAGACCCTGTGCTTGTTCAGTGTTCAGACATCGGAGGGTCATTGCAGCATTAGGACTTTGGCTAGCTAGGCGAAGGATCTGGCTATTGGGCCCAGTAACTGACAGCTGTAGGCAGCAACCAAAATGATCCTGAGTCCTGAACATTAAATGATGTCTTGTATAGAAATAATTAGTCTTCTGGTATGTTGTATAAAGTATGTACTTATTCCAGTCCTTATCTTTGGAATCAGAGCTCTTAAGTGCTGCATGTAAACGCGAGAATCTACATTCCAGCTGCAACCTTGCCTGAACATTCTGGGTTTGCTTGGAATTGTATTAATTTCAATATGTCTTGAGGACTGGCCTTTATTATATTAATGTTTAGGCTCCCACATCTTCCTCAGTTTTAACGTTTTCTGGAGTAGATCAAAGTATTTAACACTCCAGGTGCTGGATAAATTATCCAGAGTCCTATTCAAAAGAATAGATAATAGAGTGTATTGCAATGACCAATCATTACACAAGTTTGCATTTAAGAAATCCTGGTTTTGATTCTATCCTTGGGAAATTATTGAAGTAACTATGTAATCTCTGTGTAACGTTACCACAATCCTCCAGGAGTAGTAATTCCACCAGACAACATTTTTCAGGAAAGACATATGTAGCTCTATTGCTATTTTTTTACTTATTTACATTTAAAAAAAACCCCAAGCTACCAAAGGTTACCAGAACACAAATACAATAAATAAAAAGCTGGAATATTTATCACTGGCAAGCAGTAAACACTAGACTCAGATATTTCCCTCTTCCCTAAAACAGTGAGTACTTAATGAGATTGTAGCTTTCATAGGAACGTAGTTATTGAAAAGAAGGCCCTTTTCCAGCTCTTATTTAGGGGGCAAAAAAGTAATGCTTGAAGACCACAGTTTGCATGTCACCTATGTACTGTTCAGCTTTGCTTCATTATATTGTAAATCATAAAATTCACAATGGTTCCTCCTGATTGGGAGGATTGTCTGCTATATAAAAGGACCCATAAATCAAAGCAGGGTGATCTCTTGGGTATAACTGTGTTTTTCTGGACCAAATCCACTTAGAAAGGAAGGAAACAAATGCTTTTTAAAAAATACTAGTAATTAAACTTATTTGCCCCTCAATTCTTAAAGAAGATGAAATATGATCATTATAAAGAAGCACTTAATTCTGTCTTTTAAACAGTGATATGTCCAAAACAGAATTACCTTGTAATATAGACATACTGCATTATATTACTGCTGACTCCACGGTGCTAAAGAGGGCCATATTATCTTGCACATCATACTGATGTCTGAATTTCTAAGTTGGATTATCCATAGTGGCCCCCTCAGCTTTTTACACTTAGGTCACCAGTTTAATCCAGATCAGAGGCTATTCAGTGACCTGGCTTAAATACACAAGAGGTCTAGTGCATGGTTAAATTACTTGATGGTAAAGTATAGTATATGTGTGCACAGTTCTTTTTCCATACTACTTCATTTTTTTCAGTTCATCTGATTATGTTAGAGCATATTCTTTTCTTACAAAGCCAATTCTAGCACCATATTAACTTATACCTCTGTATCGATTATAATGGAAAGAGAAACACAGGACAAGGAGAAAGTATGAGAAAAAGAAGGCTTTATGCTCACTGTGAAATTGTATTTGTTGTGACTGTTTTCTTATTTTTTGTAGATATAGTATTATTCTTTAGATAACATAAATCCTTATACTTAAGGGAGTGATATTTGTAACACCAGCTTTGTAGAAAATATGGATGAATCACAGCAAATTTGGATATAGTCATGGATTTTATGAAAACTAGTGACTTTCATAATTTTTGTTCTTCATGAAAAATTCATATACAACTCATATTAATTCTGCTTCATCCACCTTTTGATTCTATATATTTAACATATTTATATATTGATGCTAGTCCTATATATCGGAATTCTAAGTTCTTGTAAAGCAAAAGACTACTGAAATTAACAAATATAAAACTTCTCTTTCAATTCCTTGACATAGCAAAAAGATTTTCCTTTATCTGCTTCTCACAAACACTTATTCACAAAAGTTCATACTCTTTAACAAGCAAGTCTTGTTAATTTCTGAAATTATTCTGTAACAGCTCATCACAGTCAGTGGGGGTTATTTTAGTGACTTAAATATGCTATAGCAAAACCAACAAGATCTTGTTAACATTTCCTGATATAAATAAATGGGTAAGAAGGAAGATAAAATACTAAAAGTATTACAATATGTATCACATTTTTATATAGTTAAAATACTCAAGATGGAATTTATACATATATATTGTATTTCATATACACCTGCATAACTGTCTAGGTTTCTTTTTTCCAACTTGGATAATTTCATTTATAAAAGAAGATGTTCATATATTAAAAAATCCTCAAATTCTTGTAATATTTAATACAACAGTGCTTCTGTCACTTCTATACTGACAATTTAGTTCAGCATATATGATAGTTAGCCAGATAAAAATTAATTGTGATCTTCAAGGCAATGTTTAGGATTCTGATGCTCCCTACCTGCTCTTTCACCAGTCTACCTACCATGATGTATAAAGATAAAAAGATTTCAGAAGGATAGTGCATGATCATGGAGAAGTGAGAATGAATATTATTTACTACAGCATATTTACTGTTACTGAAGTAAGACATATATGTTATTTTTGTGGAGCCTCAGAGGAAACAAAAGTAGCTGGTGAATGAGTGTCCTTTCCCTACCTTTACACATGTAATTGGCTTTTCAGAGTTTCATCATTTGTTAAGGAGACCTCAACATACTTCACTCCTCCTAGATGTCAGCATCAGGCTTCTGATTATATTTTGCTCTTGGCTTGCTGTACACAATCTGTTACCCCTAAATTATATTCCTGCCAGGATTTATTTATTTTTATTTATTTATTTATTTATTAATATGTGCCTGGTTTTCAATATACTGCACTCTATAATGGAGAGTGTTTAACAAAACATAACTGCCTTCCCAAAGCTTCTTAGACCTTCTGAAACTTATAGAGCAAGACAATATGTAGTAAATGTACCTGTTGTACCACAATTAATGTGAATACTCCTTTATATCATTGGCTTACAACTTAATTTTGAAGAATGCAGCAGTATTTTCCTTTTTAATTCTTTTCCTTTTTTGAAAGATGTAGCACATAAATTGCACTAAATCTGTCTATAATCTCTAATTTTCAGAAGTGCCATTTTCAGAAATTACTTAAGTAACTTTTGCCCTAGACATTAGTTGCCCTAGACAGTTACCAAAGTCAGCCAGTCCATACCTGAATGATGCTGAGAACATGTGTAGTTGGTACATATTCTGCCTACATTCTTCCCATAACCAGAGAGAGAATGCACAGGACAGACAAACCTCAACTGACATGACATGAGCTGGTTCGGGCCTAGAAGGTAAATTAATAACTCATTGTGCAAATAAACTCCTCCCCCACCCTTAGACTAAGATGACTATGTAGCTCTTGGATCCCCAAATTTGGAGCATCAGAGGGATTACAGTTAATGGTGTGGGTCTCCAGTACTTTGGTTCTCCAATTTACTGTCTGGATATGCTTTTGTTCTCATTGATGTTGCTGAAACAGAGGCTCTTTTAAAAATTTATTTTGCAGTGTGTAGCCAAGACAATTTTGGTTTACAAAAATAGTATGCTGAAAGTAAAACCTAGCTATCTAGATGCATTACTTTTACACAGTGTCAATTAAAGCATGTAGGGTGTTTTAGGTATTTGGAATTCAAATCAAGAACAGAGAATTTAGATCAGTTGAAATAGAATTTTGCAAAGTTTTATCCAGGAAAAAAAATAATGCTTATTCTTCCTGATCTGCTAGAATATGATTCTAAAGAACAGACTTTCATCCAGAATATATCTAATTTGCTCTCTGAAAAAAAACTTACTGGGAAAATATGATTTCAGAGCACCACGACTACTGAAAAAGCATATGAGAGTGCTTACCACCCCATGAAGGGTTAGTTAATGGTAGTATCACGCACAAGACACACAGTCAGGAAGGAGTTGTGATGATTGCCCTCACATCCTTGAACAAAAATCCCTGCTACTCTCAAGAAATGTTACATTTCAAACTTTAAAAAGATATAAAGCAAACAGCTGGGCAATTTGCAGTCCTCCCTTTATCTTTGAAAGGGGACACATCTAGCATTATCTGACTCCCAAGGGAGTAGGAGAACTCATATTCAGACACATTGGTGTCTACATTTCTTAGTCTCTTTTATTGTGCCTCCTGCTTTCTTGTGTGGCCAATGTGTGCATTTTTGTTTCCTTCTTGCAAGGAAGAGCAAGGAGAGAACTGACTGAGTTTCACTGTGTCTTCCCAGGCACCACTAATCATCAAAAACCTGGACTACCTTGTCCAATAGTTATGGGCAAACTAAAAGCACCCTAAATTTATGCAGTTTTAAATCTGACCTTGGGTTCTGTCCTGGAATAAATATAAACCAAAACTCAGAACTACAGGAATGATTAGACAACCATGTCCACAGCAAAGAGATTGGTATGGCCAAAAATTCTCAAAGCCTGAATAAACAAGATGTCAATCTGATTTCCAGATTCTGGAAGTGTGTAAGACATGAAACTATAATAATAAATTTTAGTGTATAAAAGTGTGTAAAAATACGTATCCTTACACATAATGTACCCTGAAATGTATGAAGTAAAATCCATTTTAACCCAAGTGCTGTCCACATTAGCCCATATCCTCACTATTAACTTAGTCTTTAATGTCATTATTCACAAGATGGTCTGCAATGTGATTATTAGCATGCAGCAATTTAGACAGAATTAGGATTACTTGCTGAAATGTTCAGAGAAACTGTCCAGTTACACTGGATGCTAGCTGGAGTGATAATTTGTGCCAGCATTTGTGGACACATATAAAATACATCCTCTATTAAAACAGATGCAAGTGATTGCAATTTAATGCTACTCAAGTATAACTAATTAAATAGTTTAATTAGCTAATAAGGCTTATATTGAAATTAGCAGTGCTTAATGAAATGTACAAAAATGCTGAATACTGTATTTACATTGCATTACATAGGACAAGGCTTGAAAACAAGTTCTACTTTCCTACTAAAATAGTTACATAAACAAAAGGTTTTCTATTTTGTATTTTCTATAACCATATTTGCTTTGTTAATTACTCTGTGCACATAATGGCTGTACATGTGATGAATAGATAAAATCGGATTACCTTGGCTGTAGCACAGATGAACGCACTGGCGTTCACACCCTGTTTGAGAGGAGAGAACAGAGAAAGGTGGAGGGTCATCATGTGGTCTACCAGAGCAGTGGTATTTTATGTGGATCAATAAAGGAGAAATTTTGCTTGTGACACTTAAAATAAGTTTATCTTTCCTGATATTTAAGTGAAAACCTCTACTGTCTCAGCTTTTAGACTTTGGAAAGTTATTTTAAATGTAAACAGAGTGCATTGTCTCCATGTACACAGCTGCCAGACCATCTTCTCCACCTGATGAGGAGAGGCACCTTGACTTTTGTCCAACCATCCTCCCCTTGCAAGATTACAGGGGAACTCTCTTAAGTGTGAGAATCTTAATAAAATGATACATCCTTCATCTGCTGAAATCAGCAGTAAGACCCCTCTGGATTTCAATGAAAATAGCATTCAGGCCTAAACACTGTGACATTTTGTCCTTCCCTGTTTGTGAAGAAGGTTGGAAATGCCTGCAACACTTCAGGCCAAGGAGCTTTCCATTTCATCTCCCATAACATCTGAAAGTTGTTGCACATACTTGACATGAAAAGTGGTTAGAAATATTATATTAAAATACAAAATAAAGTTCTAAGCAAGGGTCCTTACTCGGGGATACTTCTCCAGAGAACACAGCTCTCTACACTTTCTGAAGGCACAAGTTGGTCAGCAAGCCTTTGGATCCCCAGGCAGAAAGTTTATTCACAGCCAGACCTAGTCAAATATTGGGCATTTCAAAACCACTGTGTCTGAACGATACAGTCTTTAAGTCACCATTCTCACTCCATATGCCGTCTACAGTCCCTCTGCCTGAGCTTGCAGAGTCCGGATGCCTTTGGTGCCCTGAGAACAGTCGTGGACTGCACCACATGTGTAGACCAGAGAGCATGTGTCAGTTTACACCATCCCAGGGATGCGTTATTTTCAGCTGTTTGTTGAAAAGTAAATAAAACACATTCTGAGATAGTATTTTTCTCGTATTTTTTTACTATTGTCATAATCAGTGGCTGGATTCATGTTCCGTGGATCCTGAAACAATTAATCTGAGAGCTGTGCTGATTCACGCAATTTGGGGGATGTATTTAATTGTCATTCTTTTGCTGTGCCAATGAGATCTACAAAAATGTATGTAATAGACAATATAAATATTTTTTAAATATTGGCTAATCAGAATGATTTGTGTCAGGAATCCAATTCACAACTTGCAATTAATACCCTGTTTAGCAATTCATGCTAAAATAAACACTAATTATGGCACATGTTTGCTTCATAAATGCTCTGGTTTAGGTTGTTAAGAAATGCTTTGTGTAACCTGACTGGTTTTTATTTTGTAAATCAATTGCACAACTGCTTGGTCCCATAGAGAAGGCAAAGCTATGCCACACATGGTGGCTAAACAGCATATGAATTAAACTCCATATAAGCAAATTTCTTTGTAAGTAATTTATATTGTATGGTAAACTTGTATCCAACTAGAACAGCAAATTAAAACATTAATCACATCTGTAAAATTTAAGGCCTTGTGCATACAGAAAAAATATTAGGGAAATACATTTTCCTGTATTGCTGAAATAAATATTCCACATATGGAAGCCAGTCTAATCCTTCTCATTATAGTGTGGATGAAGATGAACATTAAGCCCATATAACATTTCTTTCAGAATTAGTCGATAGCTCATTTTAGTAGGTAGCACATATTTCCAAACCTGAAATGCCCACATTCAATCAGATTTGCAGTCTCTTTCCCTTTGCTGCTGAAGCTTTTCATCACTGTTAGGTAACCACTGTGATTATTCCATATCACATACTGATGAGAAGACAGAACAAGCTTTTTCCCCAGCGCTGAGCAGGTTGTAAGCTGTGGCAAACTAACTTGCTCTGAAATTATCAAGTGTTCCAGCACTCCTTAGCATTACTAACATAGGCAGCCTGCCAGCCCCCTCTCCAACATCCAAATCGTCTTCCTCTCTTAGCCACATTTTTATCCATCTGCTTCACAAAGCAGCCCACATGCTTTGACTTACTCTCGTATTTGAGTACAATGTGAGTTTACTTTAGATCTAAGCCTTTCTATGCTATTTCATCAAATGTGGTACTCTCTGTGGATGGTTACCTAATTATCACTAGAGCATGGAATTTAAGTCCAATAAGTAATGCTGGCTTTATCACCTTGTTACTTAATACCTTAATACCATATTACTGTTCTCATCCATGACTGAAACCATCCTGGACCATCCTCCTTGTCTCGTAACCACATGGGGATCCAAAATGTAAAAAGACCCACTTCCTTGCACGTGAATGGGAGGTGTAGCACACACTTGATGATACTCTGGAAGGAGCAATCAAAGTACAGTTCCTCTTCTCCCTCCCACTTTCCTCTCTCATCTCAAATAAAAAGAGACAGATCCCAGGCTGGCTATGAGGAAGAGACATCTAAGTTCAGGTCCTTGGTAGTTCATTTCTAAAGGGGAGCTAACTACCCATCTGAACAGCAGCTGGGGTCCTATGACTTGTCTTAATTCATTTGGCAATAAGAAGCTGTTGCAGAGAGTTGCAGTTATATTATGGTTTTCCCTGCAGGCCGACCCACCCTTTGCTTCCCCCATGAAAAATTCTATTTATTTGACTTTAGTTTGACTTCTAATTAACCTGTATTCTTTGTCATTTGTTAAGTTTGCCAATGCTTTCATTCAGTGATCGCTTTCTCTCTCAAGGTGCTCTGAGCTTTGTTACTGTATGTAATGATCAGTCCATGGAGTTCAAGAAAAATCAAGAAAATTATATGACTAACATGCCCTTGCTTGCCTGAGAGTTAGGAAGATACATCCCATAAATAATATTTGGAGGTATTATTCAAGCAAATATAAGCATTTCCAATTTATTTTGTCCCATTTCTGTGTTTAAGTGTTTTCTTTAAAACAAATTTAAAACAACTTATGCTGAAATGATGATTGGTTATTAACTCTAGAGAGAGTCACAGGAGAAAATTCTTCTGCTTTCAGAAATGAAAACTGATAACTCAGTATGAATTTATTTACACAATTCTGCCCATACATGTGGATTGCCATGTGTTATTTTAATAGTTAGATGTTCATACAGTATTACAAATACATGAAAGATTATATATTTGAAGTTATCATGTTTTTTTCAAAGAACCATATTTTTAAAGTGGCATCTAAGGCAGCATGTATTTTTAAAGTAGCATCAAGAGAGAGATACCTAGTGGGATTGTCAAAAGCACACTAAATTCTTAATTCCAATTAAAATTAACAGAGATTAGCTCCCAAAAGACTTGAAAAATTTGCTAGGTACCTCTTTCACCATCAGAAACTTAAAGACTTCTGAGACTTTCGCAAAGGCCCCTAATCATTTAGGATTTTTTTTTTTGCTGTTTTTTGTTTTTCTTTTTTTTTTTTAATCCACGGAGCAATGTAAAGTAGACTCCACTGTGCTACTATCTTGGGTGGATTACCAAATTGTGGACCTGGAGTCCAGTCCTGAAGTCAAAGAACATCAAGTAGAAAACATTTAATATATGAGGATTTATGAAATGTCTCCATCACACCATAAGGACCATAAACAATCGTTTAACCAACTCAGAACTAGTCCAGCTGGGACTACACAGTTGTTGCTTTGCCCTCAGCAGTGATGCTGTTAACAATTTCATGCCTTGGGTAAAGAATCCAGAACAAGAATGACATCTTTTCCTGACAGTGGCTTCAAGTATGATCTGCGGAGGCAAGTGTTACTGCCTGAGAAACCTCTCATTGCCTTCAGTTTTGAATTGCTGCCCCAGTGAGATCCAGCCCCAGCCAGTAATTCCTACACATAACCCTGTACCACCAAGATTTCAAGAAGACTGCCCGTATGGAAGAGCTGTACATTTTGCAAGACTTTGGAGTTAATTGTTTTGTTATATTGTACCACATAAATACTAACATTCTATTAAAAAGCTGTGCTTAATAAAATAAATATGAAATTAATTACCTTTCTTCCTTTTATCTCATGTACTCTACACCCATTTACCCTGACTCTTTTTCAACAGTGATGTGCACACTGTTGGGATGGCTGCTGCTTCTTCAAATCCAGCAATAGTCTGTGAACCAGTGATAGGAAGGCAATACCAACCATGTTATGATGCATCTGATTGTCTAACTACTCATTTCAGTATTTCACCATGGTTGTATTTCACTGTCTGTATAGTATCTTATCTATTCATCGGTGACATAGGAAAGTAGAAAGTGAAATTACCTCCAGAACAGGGTACACCTTCCAAGATGCAGATTCAGAAGCCTGCACAGGGTGCCTTGGTAGCTTTGAGAGATAGTGCCATTACCTGGTGTAATCTGAGGTGAACATCTTCCATGTCACAAAGTTGTGATTCTCAGAGATTTGCACTCACTTACCATTTTTGTCCCCTGATGTTCCATCAGGAAATCACAAACATTTTAACTGGCATTTGCATCCTCAATGGTAAATATTTAAGTTGCTCCCATAAGCACTTGTGCAATTTTACTGTTACAGTAATTTCACCAGTAATCCACTCACCCTAGTATAATTAAGTCTCTGTAACATATGGTCAAAACTGAATAGCCTTTTCTGAAAGTCATCTTGAAAGAAACAACTTCCAGTGCACCTCTGTCCCACTGTATTTTCACCCCACAGGTTTGGGGCTGGCAGATTGTATGGCAGTTTATGGATCCCAGTTATGATAAGATAAATTTTCTTTAATTCCCTTTTTGATTTCTAGTTTGGATTTAGATTCATGTTTTGTGGTTTTTCTTTCATTATGAGAGTACTTTAAATTTAAGTCTAAGATGCTTTTAAGCCTGGGTGTAATGTTGGCATTTTAAAAAGAGTATTCTACGTAATTGCAACACCATATTGATGAGTACCTTGACTATTATTACCATTGTACAATGTAGGCATGCCCTGCCTTCTAGCTGACTATGTGGTTATTAAGCATAAATATCTTTGTACCTCTAATTGGAAGAAAATTGTACTATAAAATAAATTAATAAGAACAAAAATAAAATAGAGCACTGAATTTCAAATATAAGACAGGACACATCTACTGCTAATGAATTGAAATTACTATTTTAGATGAAGGCCAGACTCCTTTTGTTTGAGGATCCCTACAAATAACTGTTTCTAAACCAAAAAGTATATCCTATCCTAAAAGATGGGTACATATCTTCTCAGTGGATTTTCATGTCAAAATTTACGCTAAGATTTGATTTAAAATCCAATAATAAAACCCCCAAATCATACCTTCTTCGTGTATCAAAAGAGGGTGTATTTTGTGTTGGCAATACAGAGTTAAAAAAAAAAAATAGCACTTTTCCAAAATCTTTGTTCATTTGGATAGCCCAGAATATTTGATGCCATCACTAAGGCTTCTCCTAATATGTGTACATTACTAGTGGTTTTCTATGATGCATGTACAAACCACAAAATACAAACCTCTGTTGTTTATGACCAGCAATATGTGTCCTGCTTCACTGCCACCCTCCCCTAAAAATTAAAATACTAAGGTTTAAAAGAAGTCTTCACAGTCGTGTCAGAGCTGAGGTGATTATTCCTTTTGTATGGAATGAGCATTAATTATTTTTTGATGATATAAACTTATTAACAGGAGGGATTAATAAAATTAGTAAGTTTAGTGAACTTAAATTCCTTTGGCAAAATGCTCGTATTCATAAACTGGATACACAACTTTGGAAACAGTGCAGATGCAGTAGGCATGAATACTATCTTATTTAAATGTCTGTATTAAGCAAAACCACTCTCTGCTAAAAATGGGGAAAAAACAAACAAGTCATATTCATCAAAGTAATTGTGTAGGTACTTTCAGTACCAAAATGCCTAGAATGAAAGATTGAACTGCTAACGGCAGCAGTGACAGCCATGAATCATGGTAGGCTACTTCGGGGCCTTTACCACCATAAAACAAAAGATGTAGATGAAAAATGCTGCAATTAAGTGATTTGATTTCTGCCCCCTTTTTCCTACTGCATTCGTGCATGGCTGCACAGCAAAGATTGATGGGAAAAATTACTCTACGTGATCTCTGACAGAGCCTTGGAACAATTCTATAAGGGGGAAACATACAAATCAAACCAGCTTTCTTGTATTCAAACAAAATAATACATATAAAGCAAATACTTTAGCCTATATCCAAAGCACCAACATTTGCATGCACACATAAATTTTTGAGAAATGCTCTGCTATCAAAACCAAACTCATGGATTTTCCAGCTAGTTGGGTAATACTGATATTTGTTTAAATAAATATTCAATCAGTACTACTGAGTGGCATCCTAAATATGTTTGTGCAGTGAGAAGAACAAATTGCAGATACAAATTTATGGAGGTAAAATGTTCTTATCTTTTATATCAATATGTTATTAATAAAATACTCTCACAATAAGATAATAAGAAAATCTTCCTGCATATTAGACTCCACTATTATTACCATCATTTAAATGGACATTTTCAATGGGCATTTAGAAGTGAGTTCAGAGCAAGCATATAAAGGATTTATATCTGTGGTACTTGTGTAGAGGGAAAATGTTATAATATGGCTGACATATACTTTAAAATATGCTAAATGTGCAAAAGGCATTGAATAAAATAAACAAGCAATGTTAATGCAAATGGGAGGTGACTGGTTCTACCATAGCTTGTTCTACTGATATTATGTGAGATTTATTTCCTGATGAGAGAGTAAAGACCACACAGATCCAGCCCACTGTAAAAAATGTGCAGTTGATTTTGCTCAAATATACACAATGGAATCAACTCACCGAAAAAAAGATGTGTAGAGATTTGACTCCACTATGCATAGTAAACAGAGACTGAACAGACAGAGGGTACTGGTAATTAAAGTTAGATCTTTCTGCCAAAGACCTAATGTTGCATTATGCTTAAAAGAAATCCTGCTACAGTCCCCTTTCCAATGTCAGATAATATTTTTCATTTTGATATGCATTTTATCCGTATGTTGAACACTTCTTCTTTCCCAGAGATCCTGTTTACTGGTAGTGCATAAGATCATATATTTTGTTTCTGCATGTAGCTGACTTATTCAACTTTAGATTTTTTTTTTCTTTTTCTGGTAAGCAGGTACAAGCCTCATGAGGTTGAGACTTCATATACATAAGCCTCTCCACCCTCAGCAGCTTTCTGCCTGATTTATGGGGGCCTACAAACCATCCTCCATGACTAGAGAAGCAACTTTTTCATTTTCAAAGTTAATCCAGTTCTAGGATGAATTAACTGCTGCATAACATCCTGACAGCTAGATTGTGCTTTTATCCAGCTAGCTAGCATTCCCTATAACTTCTTATCCTGTAAAATAAACATTAAGAGCTTTAGCCTCCTGATTGCTTACTATTGATCACTTTTATAACCCAGGACACCTTATCTTCTTTCAGAGTTTTACAGTATCATTAACTGTAAAAGGAGACCGAGTTTCTTCTGCCAGCTTATTTTTGTATAGGGAGTTAACACATCCGGAAAAAAAGCTGTTAGTGGTTTTGTGGTGACTTACATAGCTGGTATGGCTCATTAGGTCCACCCTGGCAATAATGGAAGTGAAAAAATAGCCTTTTGGGATTACAGGCAGAACTGAGGCCTTTGAAAAAAGTCCAGGTGCATTTGGACGAGAGTATTATATTCAAAAAGGTACCTGTTTGCTTTATCCTTTGGGCCAGTATTTAAACCAAAATTTAGAAATCTCTTAGGCTGCAAACTCTTGGAGCCAGAGTTTACTATAAAAGATGTTGAAGGTCAGTGCCAGTTTTCAGACTTTACTGCTTTCTGAATATTAAATAGCTTATACTTAAAGCAATATTTGTGATTAAGCATAGGCTATTTTACGTTGAGCTATTTTAATTTGGCAATTTGAAAAAGCAGAAAGAGTGGCTAGCTTAAGTTCATGGCCCTGCAGTTTTCTCCGCTCATGCATCAGTAGAAAGGAGGTAACAGCCCTCTTTGCTCAGTTGTCCCACCCAAAAAGGGAAAGGAAGGAGGAATAAGAAAGGGAAAGAGAAAAGGTGAAAATGTGTTTTCACAAAACAGAAGCATTGCGCTCTATACGGCAATCCAAGAAAACCTGTAAAGATCAACTTGGCATCATGTACCTCTATGTATTCCTCTGGGGAAAGGAGACATGAATCTATCTGAGGGGGCTGGAAGACATTCCTCAGAAATCAGACACTTTTGGCAATCAAGGAAATTGAGTGGCTGTTATCTTGTTGCAACCATCATTTTAAAGAATGACGGCCTTGTTTTAGCAGGAAAAAGGTTCATCAACTGCCTTTGTGTTTGTTGCTGAGAACACCACTCCAAAAGGCAGAGGAGTTGAGAGAAATCCATACTGTGTTGGAAAGTGTGAAAAAATAGACATGACACACCAGAAGCACAGGTCAGCAAAGCTGCATTGCTACTGGAAAAAGGACAAGAGGCTCTGAAATTAAAAGGAGAAGGAGAGGGTGAAAGGAGGAGGTAAATTTCCCTGAGGCTCATGCAAGAGCAAGAGGGCTGCTGCTGAGAGTGGGGCTGAGACCCTACTGAGAGGTTTGCTTCTGGGTTCCCGGGCCTCCCCCAGGCTCAAGCTGGCATCGAGGGACTCTCACTGTTACTCTAAAATGTTATTTAACTTTCTATTTACCATTTGTGTCTTTGATTTTAATCTCACAGAGTGAAGTTCATAAGTTTTTCCACTGAGTGTGTTTGAATTTAAGAAGAAATGATGAATTAAAGAAAAAACAGGAACTTAAGTGTGAAGATGGCATATCTGGAGTATTCAGTCTCTTCAGAGGAAGTCAAATAGAGTAGTGTGATAGGGACCCACCTCACCAAATGTTTAGAGTTGAAAAGCATCTCCTTTCAAACCACAGGGACAAGTACAGTGACTCTTGTGGTCACATGCTGGTTTTGGGGAACACATTTCCTCCTGCACACACAGGTCAAGGACTCTCTTGTAAAGAGCAGTAGGATGTGGGAAGACATCTCACATCCATCAACAAAGCCCCAAATGCTACAATGATTGTTTGCTCACAGTAGATTTTCCAAGCACATTTATTTGTCTGAAGCCTTAAAGTATGTAACAATGTACTGTAATAGTAAAATAGAGAATTTTTAAACTGTTCAGGTTAAAACCAGAGTAGGTTGTTTAACTTCACATGATCTTGAAGTACTATGTTATTTCACTGTTTTGTTATTGTCCTGTTATGCATCTCACATTCCTCATCTTATACACTTTATTTCTTATTTGAACCTTGCACAGATGAGGACTTCCCCTTGTGATTATACAAATAATTAATAATAGAAATAAGAATTCAGATTGTTCTCAATCTATGTGTCAGTCAGGAAACTGGTAGTTTTGCAAGAGAGATACTAGTGAGTAAATTTTTCTTAGAATGAGTTAGAGATTAAGAAAATTAAATTTAGATATTTACCTGTAGGCTTTTGCAAGTGTAGGTGTGTGAGTTCCCATTATACAGTCAGTGGAGACCTAGTAAATTCATTTGACAGAACTACAGTATTTGAAGCTCTTCTGACACTGTCTGTCATCTGGTTTCATTATAATCGGTATGTGTGCACTGATGTACACTGCTTCAAAAACTTAAAAAAATAAAAGAAGAAAATAAAAACTGAAATTCACATATGTACTTGAGGTCAATCCCACATCTCCCTCATCAAAAAAGACTTTTGCCTTATGCATTCTAGTGCTTTGGGAACAATACAGGGTGATAGGGACCCACACAAATGATACATATTTCTCTATTGATATATTGCAGATTTAATGGAAGACTACTGAGATCAAGAGTTAGTTACATTCACCAAGGCTGATATAAAAAATTCCTGAATTAGGAATTAATCCCAATTTAATGTATCATCACATAAGAAATGGCAATTCTAGTTATGCTATCTCTTCTGTAACACTGCGGCAGGCTGGAGGAAAATGTTAAACAGCATGGCAGGAAAGCAGATAGACTATTAAATAAATATCCTGTAACTATTTAATTAACTATTTAATTAAGCCTTTCTGCTTTACCTTTTGATTTATCCATAGTTCTATGAGAATGAAACAGTAGTGATGTTGCTCTTATAAGAACCATCAGATAGCATGGCAATGGCAATATAGAAATTATAATTTTGTTTTCTTTCTTTAATGAAACATGTCTTTCAAAGAGCTTTTACATTTTATTCTTTTCTGGTATAACTTCCTTAGGAATTAACTTTTTTAAAAAATTTTTTAGATTTTTTTCACTCTTATATAGCCAGGTGTGTCTTTGGTGTTGGGAGTCTTGCTTGTGGAAGATGTTGAGGTAGTGCACTAAGAAAAGTTTTGGCCACTAGAGCAAATCCAGCGTATCGCATGGTACACGGTTATAGGCACTGACTCAGCACTAATCAAAATGCTTTCATGCATGGGCATTCTGGGAAAGTGAGGAGGAATCGCACTCTCTCTCATTAAATAAATGAAGACCTAAAGACATTCACTGTGGCTACAGAGCTACATTTGGAATAATAAAAGCTACTATGCAAGCAGTTCAGCATATGACATGCTATTTTGAGCAGTCTCTCTGGGGAAAAATACCCCCTGCATCTTATAATTAAAAAGCTATTTAACAATGTAAAAATACAAATATTCCCAAATCAAGTTTCAGCCAAATATCCTGTACATTTCCTCTCCCATCAACCTAATTCAAAACATGTATATCAGACTCAGCTATGGTCCTGTGTTTACACCACACAGTGCTACAGAGATGATCACTTAGCTTTTGTTTTGGTTCCAATTCATTTTTTCAAGAAGCATAATTAAAAACTGCATTAATGCCACCAATTATGGCCTCCAAGGGACCAGAAACCCCATGTTACTATGTGATGGAACACAACTGAACTGCAAACATCCATTTGCCATTATAATACTCATTAATCCTGCCAAATACAACTCATTATGAGACTTCAAGAAAATCATCTCATAGGCAAACACAGCACAGAATCTATCTGTCACTGCATTCCTCACAGCACAAGTTGCAGGGGTGGAAATTGTTCAATGTAGCTAATTTATGAAGCTGCAAACTAACCATTCATTTCTGACACTAACCAGGAAGTGTCTGAAAATGTACAAGGACTACTTTACTGCAGGAACATTCCTTTAATTGTGACTTCTTCAAAAGTTAATATGTTCGATAGAAGGTGAAGAAAACACTGTGTAAAAAGGAAGAATTGACTTGAATGTTTGCTCAAATCAGTGTTTTCTCTAAGGTCAAAATGAGTTAGTCTTTTCTCCTTTATTTACAGTTTTGTCTGCTGATTTTGGGCAAGTCAGGAAAAAAACACTACAGGAAGATGCACACATAACACCTCACTGTATTGCAGAGAAGTGCTGCAAAATAAAACATCTTTTAGTATTTCAAGTTACTATGGTTTAATATTATTATTTATTGTTATTATTATTTACCCAGAATTGGTTTAGTATTATTTTGTAGTATCTATCTTGTAGCATTATTTTGCAAAATTCAGGAAGGATAAAAAATTCCTATTAACAGGAAAAAAACAGAAAAAAGATATAAAAATGTATCTGAAGTCTAATCCAAAATTCATTATTCTGAAGACTGAATGGATAATCATCAAAATTAATTCTGCAGACTTTCAGAGCTTTAGACATAGCTACTCTAATGTAAATGCTCTAGCTTTATTAGCAGGACTCTCATGACAATGTCCTGAATCACTGAAATCCCTGCAATTTTCCACAGGTGTCTGTACTTGAAGTAGTACTGCAGTATTTGGCATCTACAAGTGGATAAAAAAATTCCAGGAATTCAGCAAGACATTTCTTGATGTAAATTGTAAAATACTCTGAACACTGCAAGATACTTCACTCATTAAACAAAATAGTTACCATTTAGCAATGGTTCATATACTTATTTCTCTCTTGTGAGTCATCTATTCTGTAAAGCTTACAAAATTAAAATGAATCATGGCGCCTCAAACGCATGTATTGTCCACTTTATACTTAGATGACATCAGATAGTTAGAGCTGAATGCTCTAATTTTCTAGTTGGAGAAGTAACAGAGAGCTGTCCCAAAAGCAAATGATTCATAAATGGATCCATCTCTTTGGCCCACTGACAGAAATGTGGGAGGACAGGAAGCCTTTCACAGAAATTAGACAATTCCTTAACTAAAGGCCATGAATCTTTAAAAGAGGTACCGGAATTTCTCTTTGAACTACTGGATTCAATGCCAGAATCATTTGGTATTTCCATTTTCCTGTGTGCAAAAATACTGTCCAGATTGCAAGGATGTGTTCAGTTTTTCAAGCTGTCCACTTGAAAAGATTTGAGATAAAGTTGAGGTATTCAAAAGAAGAGGTTGCTTGAGAAAGATGGATGCTTACTGAAAGAACTGGTAGATGGGTAGAGAGTTCCTTGTAGCATACCAGCTGTCAGCTGTGCTGTAGAAACCTTGATTCAGTTCAGAAAACATTTTCGTATTTTTTTTTTTAGCAAACTGAAGAGATTCTTTGATTCCTAATACTGTATTTTTTAAAGTGTGTAGAATACTATATTTTTTATATTTTTTTAAAAATTTCAGTGCAGAAAAGTTCTGAGCTGAAAAGGAAAAAAACAATAACAAAAAGAAAAGCTATACCTTATATACTTACACAATTAAATGGGTTCCTTGGGGAATCTAAAATATTCTTGCTCTTTGATGTCTGAAGTCAGGATTAGTGAAATCCAGACAAGAAAATTTAAAGACAATAAAGTCCTTTTTTTTTTTAAAAATAGCTCGTTGAGGTCAAGTTTAAAACTCATGCAGATAAAAGAGAGTCTTAAAAGAAGTCTCATGAAATTCAGCAAGCTTGGCATCTCTGAGGTTAACGTTAATTTTGAACAATACCTTGTTCCATTTAAAAGTGAGAGATTGTTACAACAATGTGTTTTCAATTTTAACTAAAGTTATTATAAAAAGAAAAGTAATTTTGCAGAGTACATCTGGTGATGTAGCCACCTGTGTTAAAATAAAAAGCTATAAATCTCTCTGGGTGCTTGTTCTGCATCAGACTGTTTGACTGTTACAAATGTAATCTCTCCGGGGCAGGGACTGCATCTTATTCAAGAAATACATGCATTGTTCAATACTTCATAGGTATATGGTGCTATGCAGATAAGTTAGGGCAACTGGCAGGGGTATGGTTCACAATATCTTATATTTTCTGTTCTTATCCAGATTTTTCTTCCTATTGGTTATTCATTCCAAGCATCCAGAGTCTTCCTGCCTAGCACATAGGGGCTGGATCTGAGCAAATAATATTCTTTCATACAAATATGTAGATATAGGTATATACTCACATTTGTATATTAATTATTCAAAGTCTTGTTTAATTATATTTAAAAAAAGTTCACAGTCCCAGATGAGATTAGGCATGCTTTCAATAAGCAAGGCCAACCACGTATTTATCAGTCAACCATGTATTTATGGATCATCTGTCTCAGGTCCCTACCTCATTTCCCATCTGCATCCTAGAATCAGGACTTTGCTCAGTAGCCCAGGCAGCTAATTATTTCCTCTGTGTGCCCTGTTGGTGCTCCATCTACATAAAAGAAAGTCTTTGACACAGCAAGATCCTTACTTTCAACTTGTTTGAGCCCTTGATGCTCAAACTGTTACCTGAAAATAAACATCTGCACAGTAATCTGTTCATATATATTTGAAGAAGAGTTTGGTAGCCATAGTCAACAGGAGTTTGAAAACCTTTTAGCAACTAATGGATTCTTCTGAGCTTTGGAATATAGACATTATAACTACAGTTTATAAATGTTTGATTTCAGAAACGCTGAATCCTCTTACATCAGGAGATCATAAGGAGAGCTGGTTTAGAGACCCTAGAAAGCCTTTTGCTCATGATATACGTTGAAAAGCAAAGTAGCAAAAATATAGATCTGCCCATCTGAATGAATGAAACATATATACTGGCGTTGTAGTAACGGGTGCCAGATATTGATCAGTGTGAATATAATGAATTGTATGATCTATAAGACCATAATCCAGCTATTAATCTGCCTTTCAGGTCATAATCACATACACTTCTAAAAGCTAAACTAATCAAACAGTAAGAGTCATCCAATTCAAGTTAAATTATTGAAATTACATACACATTAATGCCCTGCAATTACCAAATGAAGAATAATACTCAGTGTTTTAAATATGCTATGCTAAGTTGAAAGTACAAGGGAGAGAACATCACTTATGTCCCTGCCCAGATCGCAGCAGCATGGATCAGGACACATTAGCTTGGAAGGTTTCAAGATCTGTTCCCATCAGTTATCCTCACCACAGACATTTAAAATAAACATCAACACCAAGCTACAATGTTTCCATTATGCTGTTCTGTCTGAATTACATTCATTTCCTGACCCATGGGCTGCCCAACACAGCAAAGTTAGAAACTGATGGCACTATCCACTACTAGAAAGGTTAAAACATACTTGTGGTGAGTCCTTCTGTAATAGTTGCCAGTAATGCAGAGAAAAAATATGGATCTGTTGACAACTCCACCTGGTTATTAGGGAGAAACACAATTGCAAACCAGAATATTTGAAAAAACAGACAGATGTACAAAAACCCTTCTCTGCTCCTTTGACTATTGGAAATACATTTAATAATACAATAGGCTTTGATTTTCAATCAGTCCTCAACTTTGTGTGAATATTTTACATCAAACTTTCACACACACTTTGGACCCATTCCCACAGCTGTATCATGTTCAGACACGTGAAAATCTCCAACATTCAGACATATGTGAAAATCTAGCACAAAACCCATTTACTCATTTTTTTTACTGCAGTTTCACACTACAAGGTGTTGGTTTTATAAAGTAACAGTCCATCAAAGTATACAATCAATCAAGGCTGAAATCTTGACACTGTGGTACAAT